>NC_057798.1:152429230-152613325 GCF_018294505.1 Triticum aestivum
CAACCCTTTCTTTATATTCATTTATCTTTACTATGCCAGCCCCCAAGTCTATTGCTTATGATGAATACGTTGTAGACTTAGAAACAAATTTAGTGATATTAGTAGCATAGATGGATAAAACATGCAAGAAATCCAGCTTACTCTGTAGTCCCCAAGGGGCGGCTTAACCAGCATGGTTGAACTGGTCCTTAAAATAATTATATAGAAGATATACTTACAGAACTTTGAAGAGCAATATACATTAGCCCCCAAGTGCCAAGTATTATTATTTGCAAAAATGCTTGGGACTTACTGTTATGAACCGCCGTGTTATAAACCGCCGCCGAAAATAGAATTCTTCAACAAACATTAGCCCCCACGTGCCAAGTGTTGTTGAAAGCATAAGTGCTCCCTAGGTGGTTTTGGTAATTAATGTCAACATATCTCTTGTTGGACTAACACTTTTATCTAGTATGTTTCAGATAAGTTCAACAATGGAGTGGCATGGACTAAAGGATGTGGGAACTCCTTCAAGATGCTAAGGACAAAGGATTGGCTCAAGCTTCAAGCTCAAGACTCTTCATTTTACATTTTAGTGATCCAAGATCACATTGAGTCTATAGGAAAAGCCAATACTATCAAGGAGGGATGAGGTGTTGCTTAATGAGCCTCTTGCTTCAAGTGCTTAGTGATATGCTCCAAATACCCTCAACTACTTTCCCACTTCCACACATATGTCCTAAACCTAAAGCCAAACTCGGCCCCACCGATTTTTTCTATCCGGCGCCACCGAGTTTGGATGTCTTAGCCACTGCCACGAACCCTAGGCAAATCGGTCCTACCGATAGGGATCTCGATCTCACCGAGATGGGATTGTAATCTCTCTGTGTATGTCCATCATCAAAATCGGTCTCACCGAGTTTGAGCAATCGGCACTACCGAGATTACAATACAAACTCTCTGGTTAACTTATTATCAAAATCGGTCCCACCGAGTTTGAGTAATCGGTCCCACCGAGTTTGCCTGACCAACTCTCTGGAAAGCTAATTACCAAAATCGGTCCCACCGAGTTTGTGTAATCGGTCTTACCAAGATTACGTTATGCCCTAACCCTAACCATATCGGTCTTACCGAGTTGCATTTCGGTCCCACCGAGAATCCTAACGGTCACTAGGTTTACTAAATCGGTCCGACCGAGTTTGATGATTCGGTCCCACCGAGTTTGGTAAATTGTGTGTAACGGTTAGATTTTGTGTGGAGGCTATATATACCCCTCCACCTCCTCTTCATTCGTGGAGAGAGCCATCAGAACAAACCTACACTTCTAGCATCCTATCTCTGAGAGAGAACTACCTACTCATGTGTTGAGGCCAAGATATTCCATTCCTACCATATGAATCTTGATCTCTAGCCTTCCCCAAGTTGCTTTCCACTCAAATCTTCTTTCCACCAGATCCAAATCCTATGAGAGAGAGTTGAGTGTTGGGGAGACTATCATTTGAAGCACAAGAGCAAGGAGTTCATCATCAACGCACCATTTGTTACTTCTTGGAGAGTGGTGTCTCCTAGATTGGCTAGGTGTCACTTGGGAGCCTCCGACAAGATTGTGGAGTTGAACCAAGGAGTTTGTAAGGGCAAGGAGATCGCCTACTTCGTGAAGATCTACCGCTAGTGAGGCAAGTCCTTCGTGGGCGACGGCCATGGTGGGATAGACAAGGTTGCTTCTTCGTGGACCCTTCGTGGGTGGAGCCCTCCGTGGACTCGCGCAACCGTTACCCTTCGTGGGTTGAAGTCTCCATCAACGTGGATGTACGATAGCACCACCTATCGGAACCACGCCAAAAACATCCGTGTCTCCAATTGCGTTTGAATCCTCCAAAACCCTTCCCTTTACATTCTTGCAAGTTGCATGCTTTACTTTCCGCTGCTCATATACTCTTTGCATGCTTGCTTGATATGTGTTGTGAATGTTAAACTTGTGCCTAAACTCCACTTAAACTTTAAAAAGGTTAAAAACTGCAACTTTGGTACTTAGTGTCTAATCACCCCCCTTCTAGACACCTCTTCTCAAGGTCCTACAAGTGGTATCAGAGCATTGGTCTCCATTGCCTTGGTTTAATCACCATTGGAGGAAGATGGATGAGTCTACTTTGAGGAGTCTTAGACATAGAGTGCCTATTCTTGATGGAGAGTACTTTCATGAGTGGAAAAATGAGATGCTTGTAATTTTCAGTCAATATCATTTGAACAAGTACATTGTTAGCCCTTGTGCACCTCATGTTGATCCTATGCATCCTACCCTTGATGAGTCAATTGACATGGTTAGGAATCTTAGAACTGCCGAACTTATTATTAGAGGATTGCCTAGAAACTTGATTGGATGTTTGCCTACTCTTAAGTGTGCCTACACTATATGGAAATTTCTTGAGGAACAATTTCCAGATTATTCCTTGAAAAATCTAGATGAAATTCTCCATAAGTCTATTGCTTTGAGTAAGATGAATACTAGTGATCCTATGTTTGGTGATCGTCTATTTGAGCTTACAAACCTTATGCGTGCCAAAGGAGATGTTGGAATTATTAGTGATATTATTTCTGAAGCTATAAAAATTCATAAGCAAGATCATTGTCAAACTCACTCTAACGAATCACCCTCTCTAGGATTTGATCCACCACATGACGATGTTGAACATGGATACTATGATGAGGATGATGATAGTGACTTCGATCTTGATGATGCAATGAGACATTTGGTCTTATGGCAAATCTTCGGGGATATATGTCAGGAGGAAAGGAATGGGTTCTTGATAGTGGATGTACCGATCACATGACCGGAGATAAAGACATGTTTCGTGAGCTTGCTGAAAATGATAGTCCTTGAAAGTATGTCACTTTCGGTGACAACTCAAAGGGTAAGGTGGTTGGCCTTGGTAAGGTGGCCATATCACATGATAGCTCCATACAAAATGTTATGCTCGTTGAATCTCTTGGATACAACCTACTTTCAGTATCTAGACTTGCTGATTTCGGTTTCAATGTCCTATTTACTGAAGTAGATTGCCAAGTGTTTCGTCGAGACAATCATAAAATGGTCTTTACCGGTGTACGTAGAGGTGATCTATACATTGTTGATTTCACTAAAAAGGCTCAACCTAAAACTTGCTTCATTGCTAAATCCTCAAAAGGTTGGTTATGGCATAGACGACTAGGTCACGTTGGCATGAGAAACCTTGACAAGCTTATTAAAGGGAATCATATCCTTGGTGTTAACGATGTCATATTTGATAAGGATAGACTTTGCAGTGCTTGTCAAGCAGGTAAACAGGTTGGAGGAAGGCATCCCGTGAAGAACATCATGACCACAAAGAGGCCACTTGAGCTACTTCATATGGATCTCTTTGGTCCCAACTCTTACAAGAGTCTCGGTGGAAATTCTTTTGGTCTAGTTATAGTAGATGATTTTTTCCAGATTTACGTGGGTGTTCTTTCTCGATGATAAATCGCAGGTCCAAAAGATCTTCAAAAACTTCGCTAGGAAGGCCCAAAACCAATTTGAAGTGAAGATCAAGAAGGTTCGCAGCGACAATGGAACGGAGTTCAAGAACGCAAATGTGGACACCTTTCTTGACGAAGAAGGGATTTCACACGAGTTCTCGGCTACGTACACACCTCAACAAAATGGAGTTGTTGAGAGGAAGAACCGGACGCTCATCGAAATGGCGAGAACGATGCTTGATGAGTACAAGACGCCGAAGCACTTTTGGGCAGAAGCGGTTGAGACAGCTTGTCATGCAACAAATCGCTTGTATCTTCACAAGCTACTCGGCAAGACGGCATACGAGCTCCTCACCGGTAACAAACCCCAAGTTGGATACTTTCGAGTATTCGGCTCAAAGTGCTACATTCTTGATAAGCATCGTCGTTCTAAATTTGCTCCTAAGTCTCATGAAGGTTTCCTACTAGGTTATGGCTCAAACTCTCACACTTACCGTGTCTACAACAATTTCACCCGAAAGGTTGAAGAGACGGTAGATGTGAAGTTTGATGAATCTAACGGCTCGCAAGTAGAGCAATTGCCAATTGATGTAGGAGACAAAGATCCTTCAGAAGCAATCCAAGACTTGTCTATTGGCAAGGTCGTCCAACGGAGGTGAAGGAGAGTACCTCGTCCGTCCAAGTGGAAGCTTCTACTTCACGACAAGGTGAACCAAGAGTTGATACGGAAGCATCCACAAGTGGGACACACCAAGATGAAGAAAACGAGGAAGTGCATCAAGATGAACGTCAACAACCTCCTTCTCCACCACGACAAGAGAACGACAACGCCAACAATGAAGAAGGCCAAGAAGAAGAACAAGATGAAGAAGAAGTTCAACCAAGATCCAAGCAAAAGCTTTCACGAGTTCGAGCAAGAATTGCTAAAGACCATCCCGTCGAGCAAATCTACAATGATATTCAAACCGGGAGAATCACTCGCTCTAAAACTCGTTTAGCTAACTTTTGTGAAAACTATTCTTTCATCTCTAGCATTGAACCTATGAAGGTCGAAGAAGCATTGGAAGATCCGGATTGGATAAATGCTATGCATGAAGAGCTACACAACTTTGAGAGGAACCAAGTTTGGACATTGGTTGAGAAGCCCGACAACAACCACAACATCATCGGTACCAAATGGGTGTTTCGCAACAAGCAAGATGAAGATGGACAAGTAGTTCGCAACAAAGCACGTCTCGTCGCCCAAGGCTACACACAAGTCGAAGGTATGGACTATGGTGAGACTTACGCTCCCGTTGCTAGACTTGAGTCCATTCCGCATCTTACTTGCCTATGCTAATCACCATGATATCACCTTGTACCAAATGGACATTAAAAGTGCTTTTCTAAATGGTGAAATAGAGGAGGAAGTTTATGTTAAACAACCTCCCGGCTTTGTCAATCCTAAGAAACCAATCATGTTTACAAACTTCACAAAGCTCTTTATGGTCTTAAACAAGCTCCTAGAGCATGGTATAAATGCTTGACCAAGTTCCTTATTGAAAAAGGCTTTGAAATTGGGAAAATTGATTCAACACTTTTTACTAAAAGGGTTAATGGAGAACTCTTTGTGTGCCAAATTTATGTTGATGATATTATATTTGGTTCAACTAACCCTCATTTTAGTGAAAAGTTTGGGAAGCTAATGTCGGAGAAGTTTGAGATGTCTATGATGAGTGAACTCAAATTCTTTCTTGGGTTGCAAATCAAGCAAACTAAGGAAGGTACTTTTGTTTCTCAAACGAAGTACACCAAGGACTTATTCAAGAAGTTCAATATGCAAGAATGCAAAGGTATGACTACACCCATGCCTACTAGTGGACATCTTGACTTGACCAAAGATGGTGAACCGGTTGATCAAAAGGTTTATCGCTCTATGATTGGTTCATTGTTATATCTATGTGCTTCACGTCCCGATATCATGCTAAGTGTGTGCATGTGTGCACGATATCAAGCTGCTCCTAAAGAATGTCATCTTAAGGCCGTGAAAAGGATAGTGAGATACTTAATCCATACACCAAATTTTGGCATTTGGTATCCTAAGAGGGCCTCTTTCGATCTTGTTGGCTACTCCGACTCGGACTATGCCGGAGACAAGGTTGATAGAAAATCCACTTCGGGTACTTGTCAATTTCTTGGTAGATCTCTTGTGTCTTGGTCCTCCAAGAAACAAAACTCGGTATCCTTATCCACTGCCGAAGCGGAATACATTGCCGCTGGTTCATGTTGTGCTCAATTACTTTGGATGACCCAAACTCTTAAAGATTATGGGATATATGTGAAATATGTTCCACTGCTTTATGACAATGAAAGTGCTATCAAAATTGGTCATAATCCTGTGCAACATTCTCGAACTAAGCATATTGAAGTTCGTCATCATTTCATTCGAGATCATGTTGCTAAGGGTGACATTGATCTTAAGCATGTTTGCACCGAAAAGCAATTAGCAGATATATTCACTAAACCTCTTGATGAGAAAGTGTTTTGCAGGTTAAGATAAGAATTGAACATCATTGATGTTTCAAACTTGGAGTAGAAACTCCATTGGATACATGCAAGACATGAGCTTATGACTAATCCTTGATACTTCTCTTATGATGAAAATCTCATGTCCTGGATATATTTGTATCTTGCATGTTATCTAACCCATGTTGGTACTTGGATGAATCTAATTCCATGAGGTTGTAACCTACTCATATCTTGAGCAATCTCTACATCACCAAGTCTCTACACAAAGGTGGTTGAAGCCAAGGAAGCACGGAACCATTCAAACATATCCTTTGACAAATTCTATGTTGAGCTTCATGATTGTCATTTTTGGATACACAAGTGCTCTTCCTTGCAAGAACTAACCCATGTAGGTAGATGGACTCAAATTCCAAGTGGTGCTCCCAACTCTTGATGAGCTACATCACCCTTGAGCAAGTCACACAAGTTCAACTACATGGACAACACCATCAACCAAGGTATGTTATCCCATCTTAGAGAAGCTTTACTCCAAGTCATGAGTTAAAGCAACTCAACAAGATGTGAATACATCAAGATGCTAAAACGAAAAATGGCAATCCCATTTTGAGCTTAAACGATGAGTATGACCTATGATCAAGTGATCTCACTTGACTCCTAAGTCAATATGCTCTAACATAGGTGACTTTGTCGCCGACCATCTCTAGATGAAGTTCTCTTGTGTTCTTTTCTGTGTTTTGCATCTGTCTCATGCATATTTGTTTCACATTTTCAAAAAAAACTTCATCTAGATTTCTTTCTGTTTGCTCTGCATTTTCTGCATCCAATTCATTGCATATCCTTTAGTTAATTCCTTGCAAATCTTTGTGAGATTTTATTAGTCTAGTGAGCTGAGGTGACAAGTGTTTTCTCTATGATGAACTCGGTTACACCAATTTGTTATTTTCGGTCCAACCGAATCCTTTCGGTCCAACTGAAGCATACCACTCGGTGCCACCGATTTCACAACAGGAAAATCAGTTTGCCACTTATTCTGTGTTTCTTCTGATCCAGCTCCACTCAATGAATCTTGTCCTCTACAAGCATCACATTTTTACCAGTGCTTTATGTTGTGACTCAAGGATCACACCCACTCACGACAAATTCCAGAAGCCCTTCTTGGAAATTGATGTCAAAGGGGGAGAGAGAGATCACATCAAAACTTATCATTTAGAGAGATCACATCAGAGAGGGATAGTATCACCTCCTCAGGGGGAGAAAGAGATCTCTAGGGGGAGAGAATACTCAAGTAGAAAGTATTTCTCAAGGATCCCAGATGCTTGGTGTTCAAGAGGAGAGATGCCACATGTCTTCTTGAGGGGAAAGACACGTTCATATGTGCTTATTTGCATTAGCTTGCATTAGCTCTGTTCATTTATATATCTTTCAGCTCTGATTTTCTATTCCCTATCTTCTCCCAGCATCCCATGCTAGATTCAGGGGGAGCAAGACATCTAAGGGAAAGAAATCATTCAAATTCATTGCATATCTTTACTCTTGGGGACATGTCTAATCCAATGTGGTACTTAGTACTCACTCTCTACAGGTCATCCCAGTCTTGGTACTCTTGTGGTTTCTTCTGTTTGCTCTGGCTAGTAGATGTACCTGTGTTATCTAACCTTGTTTACGCAGGTTCATTCCATCCTAAGCCAACTCAAGACTACAAGGTAAGTATATGCATCACAATCATGTGTATGAGGAATTCTTGCTGATGTACATACTGTTTGCAAGAAGGACTCATGGGCATGAAGGTATTTCCTTTAATACTTTTTTCTCTGATGCATATGGCCAAGATACATGTAACACATTGCCTGCTCTATCATGGTTATGCTCTCACATGCTTCTATATTCATATTCACATGGTTGCATACATGTAGGGGGAGCCTATGCTTGTTACATGTCTTTCCAAAGCTTTACTTGCTATTCTTTATATATTTATCTAAAGCTTTGATGTATGTTGTCATCAATTACCAAAAAAGGGGAGATTGAAAGCACAAGTGCTCCCTAGGTGGTTTTGGTAATTAATGTCAATATATCTCTTGTTGGACTAACACTTTTATCTAGTATGTTTCAGATAAGTTCAACAATGGAGTGGCATGGACTAAAGGATCTGGGAACTCCTTCAAGATGCTAAGGACAAAGGATTGGCTCAAGCTTCAAGCTCAAGACTCTTCATTTTACATTTTAGTGATCCAAGATCACATTGAGTCTATAGGAAAAGCCAATACAATCAAGGAGGGATGAGGTGTTGCTTAATGAGCCTCTTGCTTCAAGTGCTTAGTGATATGCTCCAAATACCCTCAACTACTTTCCCACTTCCACACATATGTCCTAAACCTAAAGCCAAACTCGGCCCCACCGATTTTTTCTATCCGGCGCCACCGAGTTTGGATGTCTTAGCCACTGCCACAAACCCTAGGTAAATCGGTCCTACCGATAGGGATCTCGATCTCACCGAGATGCGGTCTCACCGAGATGGGATTGTAATCTCTCTGTGTATGTCCATCATCAAAATCGGTCTCACCGCGTTTGAGCAATCGGCACTACCGAGATTACAATGCAAACTCTCTGGTTAACTTATTATCAAAATCTGTCCCATCGAGTTTGAGTAATCGGTCCCACCGAGTTTGCCTGACCAACTCTCTGGAAAGCTAATTACCAAAATCGGTCCCACCGAGTTTGTGTAATCGGTCTTACCGAGATTACGTTATGCCCTAACCCTAACCATATCGGTCTTACCGAGTTGCATTTCGGTCCCACCAAAAATCCTAACGGTCACTAGGTTTACTAAATCGGTCCGACCGAGTTTGATGATTCGGTCCCACCGAGTTTGGTAAATTGTGTGTAACGGTTAGATTTTGTGTGGAGGCTATATACACCCCTCCACCTCCTCTTCATTCGTGGAGAGAGCCATCAGAACAAACCTACACTTCCAGCATCCTATCTCTGAGAGAGAACTACCTACTCATGTGTTGAGGCCAAGATATTCCATTCCTACCATATGAATCTTGATCTCTAGCCTTCCCCAAGTTGCTTTCCACTCAAATCTTCTTTCCACCAGATCCAAAACCTATGAGAGAGAGTTGAGTGTTGGGGAGACTATCATTTGAAGCACAAGAGCAAGGAGTTCATCATCAACGCACCATTTGTTACTTCTTGGAGAGTGGTGTCTCCTAGATTGGCTAGGTGTCACTTGGGAGCCTCCGACAAGATTGTGGAGTTGAACCAAGGAGTTTGTAAGGGCAAGGAGATCGCATACTTCGTGAAGATCTACCGCTAGTGAGGCAAGTCCTTCGTGGGCGACGGCCATGGTGGGATAGACAAGGTTGCTTCTTCGTGGACCCTTCGTGGGTGGAGCCCTTCGTGGACTCGCGCAACCGTTACCCTTCGTGGGTTGAAGTCTCCATCAACGTGGATGTACGATAGCACCACCTATCAGAACCACGCCAAAAACATCCGTTTCTCCAATTGCGTTTGAATCCTCCAAAACCCTTCCCTTTACATTCTTGCAAGTTTCATGCTTTACTTTCCGCTGCTCATATACTCTTTGCATGCTTGCTTGATATGTGTTGTGAATGTTAAACTTGTGCCTAAACTCCACTTAAACTTTAAAAAGGTTAAAAACTGCAACTTTGGTACTTAGTGTCTAATCACCCCCCTTCTAGACACCTCTTCTCAAGGTCCTATAATTGTTGCTGGCGAAAGGCTTGGGACTTTAATATCGCATAAAAATTGGCTTGATTTTGACCCTGTATTTGTATAGGCCGCCACGAGTCAACTCAAATCAGAGGTGACTAATCTGAAGAGCTGCCTTGATGCCCAAGAGACGGATATCCAAAAAGCCGATACAAAGTTCAAATTCAATATTTATGAACAAGAAAAACTAAAGAAAGAATTTGAAACTGAAAAGAAGTCCTGGGCTGATGAAAGAACAACTTTGATTAACCGAGCTAAGAAGGCAGAGTCGGCTATGGAAGAAGCAACCGGTGAATTAACCGGCTTAAAGCACCATGTCTCTCGGATGGTCTCGGCAATATTTGGTAAGTCGCCCTGCAAGCGTTTAAACATTTGAACCTTTGAGTTGATCATATAATTGGAATTGACTCACCTGATCATGTTTATGCAGGCCCCAGAAGCTCCAATTTGAACCAAGATACGTTGATCAAGCTGAAGGCAGTCTACACCTTGGTGGAGCAATTGTACATCGGGTCTCAACGTGCATTAGCCACGGTGGCCTTGTCAAATGAAGTGCCTACCCTCCTGGTAGAGGTCTTGAAGAAGCTTTCCGTGCTACCTCAACGGTTCAATGAACTGAGGCGGTTAGCTACAAGAGCCAGAGCGGTAAATGCTTTAATCCGGGCCAAGGCTTGGCTACCAAAGTTAGACCCGCCCGACATTACCACTGGCTATCCAAGCTTAAAGGAAGATGGCACTCCTTTTGAAGAAGCAGACTTTACCGCTTGTGTAAAGGAGATACGCCCCATGGCTACCCTGATAGTGAACGAAGTGGACCTTACCAAGTACCAGGCGGGTTATGACGTAGAGAACCGGAGAATTCCAACGCCTCACTATGAAGTGACTAGTCTGATCCCACCACTCCGTAAGCACACCTTCGCCCCTGAAGTTGACCCGGTTGGCCTAGTTGATAATGAAGCTGAATTTGAAGCTTTGAACAACATTGACTGGTCATCGTCAACCTTCCAGGAAAGGTAACAGGTCGAAGACACAGAGGGGGCTAACCCGGACGCTTGAAGCCAATCAGAAGGCTAACCTGCCATGGCGGCTTACACCTGTGATGCGCTGAAAAACAATATGAATCATTTGGACTCAGGGAGTCATGTAATAGTATAGAAATAACTTTGCTTCGGCCGTGCCATCATGCATGTTTTGATGCTTAATGTCATTAAGCTGACGTGTTATATTCACCCTTGTTTACTTTTCATCTGCTTTCCATATGCTTGACCAAACCTTTTAACTGTCCTGCACATTAAAACAGACCACAGGATCCCTTGGCGGCTTACCGTCAGGCGGGTCAAAATAACTTTATAAAAAGAGTCACAAATAAGCTTGTTGTAACATATGATGTTTTAAAACACAACTATAATCTTACATTTGCGGCCTTTTGAATTTGCACCGCCGGCTCATATGACCCGGTCAGTAAGGGTGATAACCCAATCTTCGGACACCAATATTTTCAAAGGTATAATGATGCTCATATATTGGTAACGTATCAACCAATATTAAGCTGGGTTAAAATTAACCACACTTGTATTTGTAAACCTCAGAAAAAGTCTCAAGTCAAATAAAGGGTGATTCCAAAGAAAACTTAAACCAAATAGAATATATAAAAAATTCAAGGTTGCTGATTCGAATACGATCAGTAAACCGTTCCAGAGGGGTTAAGCTAGGATTCGAATACGATCATGTAGGCCCCAGTGGCTTTGGCGTTGCGCCGATCAAGAGGGTACCGATAGCTATGTTCTCTTTGGTTCGAATACGACCTATGTTTGAACAGGAAGCCCCCTAATGACCTTGAGAGTTTTTTAACGACTCTGATTCGAATATGATCAAAGTCGGTTCCCAAAAGGGGTTGAGCTATGATTCGAATACGATCAAGAAGCCCCCTAGTGAGCTCGGCAGTGCACCAATCAAAAGGGTACCGACAGCTATCTTCTCTTTGGTTCGAATACGACCTATGTTTGAACAGGAAGCCCCCTAGTGATCATAAGTTTTAACGGCTAGATTCGAATACGACCGTAAGCTGGATCAAGAGGGTGGAACTGGATCGAATACGATCATCCCCCAAGTGATCATGTGAAATGATAATGATAATAACAATGACATATTTACCTTTGAGGAAGGAAAAGGACAGAGGTCCTGCTTTATTATTTATCATAATATATACATTGTCAAAATATGTACATCATGAGAGCCGGTGGCTCAAGTGTAGTAAGGCCGAAGATGAACGATATTCCACGGCCGGCGGGTCTCCTCCTCCGACTTACGTGAGTCTTTGTGCTCTCGAACATCGATAAGGTAGTATGACCCGTTGTTCAAGTTCTTGCTGACCACAAAGGGCCCTTCCCAAGGTGGGGATAACTTGTGTGCATCAGTTTGATCCTGGATGAGCCAGAGCACCAAATCACCTTCCTGAAAGGCTCTGGACTTAACCCGGTGGCTGTGATAGCAGCGCAAGTCCTGTTGGTAAATCGTCGAACGAGCTGCTGCCAAGTCCCGCTTTTCATCTAACAGGTCAAGAGCATCCTGACGTGCCTATTCATTGTCCGCCTCAACATAAGCCGCCACGCGGGGCGAGTCATGACGGATGTCACTAGGGAGAACCGCCTCAGCTGCGTAGACCATGAAGAAGGGCGTATAACCCGTGGATCTGTTGGGAGTAGTGTTAATGCTCCATAACACAGAGGGTAACTCCTCGACCCAACAACCCGGCGTCCGCTGCAAGGGCACTAAGAGTCGGGGCTTGATGCCTTTCAAGATCTCATGATTGGCTCTCTCGGCTTGACCATTGGATTGGGGGTGAGCCACTGATGAAACATCAAGCCGAATATGCTCACGTTGACAAAATTCTTCCATGGAGCCTTTAGACAAGTTAGTGCCATTGTCAGTTATAATGCTGTATGGAAAACCGAAGCAAAATATCACCTTTTTCATGAACTGAACCGCCGTAGCTGCATCACACTTACTGACTGGCTCTGCCTCAACCCACTTTGTAAATTTATCAACTGCCACCAAAAGGTGGGTCTTTTTATCTTTGGACCTTTTGAAAGGCCCAACCACGTCAAGCCCCATACTGCAAACGGCCAAGTAATTGGAATCATCCTTAGTTCTTGAGCTGACACATGAGCCCGTCTTGAGAACTTCTGACAACCATCACATTTACTGACCAAGTCCTCTGCATCAGCATGAGCAGTCAGCCAATAGAATCCATGACGGAAAGCCTTGGCCACAAGGGATTTTGACCTGGCGTGATGACCACGATCCCCTTCATGGATCTCACGTAGAATTTCTTGGCCTTCTTCAGGGGAGACGCAATGCTGAAACGCCCCTGTAACACTGCGATGATGCAACTCGCCATTGACAATCGTCATTGACTTAAACCGCCGGGGTATCTGCCTGGCCAAGGTTTCATCCTCAGGCAACTCGCCCCGAGTCATGTAAGCCAAATATGGCACTGTCCAATCTGGGATGACATGAAGAGCCGCCACCAATTGTGCTTCGGGGTCAGGAACAACCAAGTCTTCCTCTGTAGGTAACTTGACAGAAGGGTTATGCAGAATATCCAAGAAAGTATTAGGTGGCACCGGCTTACGTTGAGAGCCCAGCCCGCTTAAGGCATCAGCCGCCTCGTTCTTTCTGTGGTCAATGTGCTCCACTTGGTAACCCTTCAAGTGTCCATCAATGGCGTCAACTTCACGGCGGTAAGCCTCCATGAGAGGATCCTTGGAATACCACTTGCCTGATACCTATTGAGCCACCAAATCTGAGTCGCCAAAACACCTTACCCGGCTTAAGCTCATCTCCTTAGCCATCCGAAGACCATGGAGTAAGGCTTCATACTCAGTTGCATTGTTAGTACATGAAAACATCAACCGTAGCACATAAAAAAATTTGTCACCTCGAGGGGAAGTTAAAACAACTCCAGCCCCCGAGCCCTCCAATTGCCTGGACTTGTCAAAATGAATAGTCCAATATGTGTTGTTTGGCTTTTCTTCAGGCATCTGCAGCTCTGCCAATCATTGATGAAGTCCACTAGTGCTTGAGATTTGATAGCAGTGCGTGGCACATATTTTAAACCAGGAGGCCCAAGTTCAATGGCCCACTTGGCGACTCGTCCTGTGGTCTCTCTATTTTGGATGATGTCTCCTAAAGGAGCAGAACTAACCACAGTGATGGGATGGCCCTGGAAATACTGCTTAAGCTTCCGGCTTGACATGAACACCCCATAAATGAGCTTCTGCCAATGTGGATACCGTTGTTTGGACTCAATGAGTACCTCACTGATATAGTAAACCGACCGCTGAATCAGATGCTCCTTGTCAGCCTCCTTGTGCTCCACTACGATGGCCACGCTGACGACACGTGTGTTAGCAACCACATATAAAATAAGGGCTCCTTATCAATGGGAGCAGCAAGAACCGGTAGCTCAGCCAGCTGTCTCTTCAAATCCTCAAAAGCAGCGTTGGCAGCATCACTCCAGACGAAGTTATTTGTCTTCTTCATCATTTGATACAGTGGTATGGCCTTCTCACCTAACCGGCTTATGAACCGGCTTAAAGCAGCGATACGACCCGCCAAACACTGAACATCATTGATACACGCCGGTTTAGCCAGAGAGGTGATGGCCTTGATCTTCTCCGGGTTAGCCTCGATGCCCCTGTTAGAGACCAGAAAACCCAAAAGCTTGCCTGCAGGCATGCCAAAAACACACTTGGCCGGGTTAAGCATCATTTTTTAGACCCAAAGATTGTCAAAGGTTTCCTTCAGATCATCTATCAAGGTCTCCTTCTCTCTGGATTTCACCACAATGTCATCCACATAAGCATGAACATTGCGCCCAATTTGATTATGAAGACAATTCTACACACACCGCTGGTAAGTCGCCTGGGCACTCTTGAGCCCGAAAGGCATAGATACATAGCAGAAGGCTCCAAACGGAGTAATGAACGTCGTCTTCTCATGGTCCTTAACTGCCATCTTGATCTGATGATAACCAGAGTAAGCATCCAAAAAACTCAAACGCTCACAACCCGTCGTAGCCTCAATGATTTGATCAATACGAGGGAGAGCAAAGGGATTAGCCGGGCAAGCCTTGTTTAGATCCGTGTAATCCACACACATACGCCAAGTGCCATTTTTCTTAAGCACAAGCACTGGGTTAGCCAACCACTCTGGATGAAAGACTTCAATGATGAACCCAGCTGCTAAGAGCCAGGCTACCCCCTCACCAATTGCTTTACGCCTCTCCTCATTGAACCATCAAAGAAACTGCTTGACCGGCTTAAACTTGGGATCAATATTAAGAGTGTGCTCAACGAGTTCTCTCGGTACACCTGGCATGTCAGAAGGTTTCCATGCAAAGATGTCCCGGTTCTCACGGATGAACTCGATGAGCGCACTTTCCTATTTGGGATCCAAATTGGCACTGATACTGAATTGCTTGGATGAGTCGCTTGGAACAAATTCAACAAACTTAGTATCATCGTCCGACTTAAACTTCATGACCGGCTCATGCTCTATGGTCGGCTTTTTCAAAGACATCATATCTGCCGGATCAACATTGTCCTTATAGAACTTCAACTCTTCTGTTGCATAGACCGACTCAACATAAGCCACGTCGCCTTCCTCACATTCCAAGGCTATCTTGCCAGCTCCCATGTACTGTAATGGTACCCTTATAACCCGGCATTTTGAGCTATAGATACACATAACACGGCCGTGCCATGAACTTGGCGTAAGCCGACCGCTCGACCAGAGCATGATACGGGCTTCTGATCTTGACCACCTCGAAAGTCAATTTCTCGACCCTAGAGTCATATTCATCTCCAAAGGCTACCTCTAGTTCGATCTTACCAACTGGATACACCGACTTACCAGGCACCACGCCATGGAGAATAGTGTTGGACTGCTTAAGGCCCTTATCAGTTAACCCCATGCGACGGAAGGTTTCATAATAAAGGATGTTGATGCTGCTACCTCCATCCATGAGTACTTTGGTGAACTTATACCCACCAACCTGAGGGGCCACCACCAAAGCTAAGTGACCCGGATTATCAACCCGGGGAGGGTGATCTTCCCTGCTCCATAGAATAGGCTGCTCAGACCATCTCAAATAATGAGGAACTGCTGGCTCAACAGCGTTCACAACCCACTTATGAAGCTTCTGGTCCCGTTTGCACAAACTGGTGGTGAATACATGATATTTTCTACTATTCAGCTGCTTTGGATGGCTCTGGTATCCACCCTGCTGCTGTTGCTGTTGCTGACCACCCTGGCCAGATTGCTGATTATAACCACCTTGATTGCCTTGAGAATTTTGAAAATTGGGATTTGAGCCGCCGCCCGGGCCATGAAACCCGCCGCCACCTGAGCCGCCACCATGCCCATTGTTACCATCGAACATGTTGGAATTTTTGAAAGCCTTCATGATCGTACAGTCCTTCCATAGATGAGTAGCCGGCTTCTGCTGAGTGTCGTGCCTTGGACAGGGCTCATTCAGTAACTGCTCAAGTGTGGGGCCTGACCTGCCAGACTGGGGAGGTGGCCTCCCCTTATGCCGTTGGTTGTTCCCCTGTGCATTAGTGTTAGCCACAAACTCCAAACTACCATCAGTCTTACGTTTATTACCTCCTTAATTTGCCGGGTTATGCTGAGGGCCCTTGTCGTTGCCGTTCTTGTATCCCTTCCCTGTCTTTTCATCATCAGACTCGGGATCATTGGTACTATTAGAGTCGGCGTACTTGACCAGAGCCGCCATCAGCGTACCCATATCATTACAATCGCGCTTGAGCCGCCCCAGCTTTTGTTTCAGAGGCAAAAAATGGCAATTTTTCTCCAACATTAAGACTGCAGAGCCGGCATCCATCTTATCAGACGAATGTATTATGGCCTTAACCCGGCGCAACCAATGGGTTGTGGACTCGCCCTCCTCCTGCTTGCAATTCATTAAATCCACGATTGACATGGGTTGCTTGCATGTATCCTTGAAATTCTGGACGAACCGGGCCTTTAGCTCCGCCCATGAACTGATTGAATTAGGCGGTAGGCTTTTCAACCAAGTACGGGCGGTCCCATCCAACATCATGGTAAAGTATTTGGCCATCGCAGCATCACTGATCTCCAGTAATTCCATAGCCATCTCGTAACTCTCAATCCATGCCCTGGGCTGTAAGTCGGCCGTGTAATTTGACACCTTCCTAGGTCCCTTAAAATCCTTGGGCAAACGCTCGTTACGTAGAGTTAGCACCAGACAGGGGACACCTCCGGTCCCGATGGCCACACCCGCCTCGATAGAAGTCGTCGGATAAACCGGATACGACTGGTAAGCCGTCTGCTGAGCCGCCTGCTCAGCTGCCTGCTGAGCCGCTCGCTCAGCCTCTTGACATATTCTGTCTTGATCTACCAAGTTAAAGGATCCATGGCGTGCCAGGTCATGCCCGCTTGGCTGGTTATGATGCCGGACGTTGCTTGAAACGGCTGCTGAGTCCATGTGCCTGCTATAACTTGGGCTTCGGCTTGGACGAGGGGTTGAGTGGATCATGTCCCAGCTGTACGAGTACGCCTCCTATTGTGCTAAAGCCGTCTAAAGAAGTTCACTGACCTGGTGAGTTTCAACCGCCGCCGGAGAGTCGCCATCGATCGCGAGAGCCGCCAGCCGAGCCGCCGCCACAATCATGTTCTCCAATGGGTTGGAATAGTGACTCGGTGGTGTCGGTACGTATTGAGGCGGAACAGTATGCGTGCGGGGAGGCCCCATCACCTGTGGCTGAACCGGCGCCCCGACCCAAGGTGTTGCAACCCGGTCTACCTCAACACGCGGGGGGGGGGGGAGCCACAGTGGGTTACTGGGCCCTACACCAGGTGTGTGAAAGAGATTTCGAGGATCATAAACCGAACGGAGTCGAGACTGAGTTTTCTGGTATCTTCTTCTCATGACCTCATTAGATGCGTTCTGATCTTGCGTGAGCCAGAAAGTCTGTGCCTGAATCCGCTGAGCCTGAGCGTCCAGAGTCGCCTGCTCTGCGGTTATCCTGACATCTTCCGCTGCTAGGTCTTCCTTAGCCTGCACCATATCCAGCTTTAACTGCGCCACTTCTGCATCATGTCGAGCTTGATCCGCTGGGTTGACCATGGCGGTTAACATAGCGGTCATCTTATCTGTGAGATCCATCAACACCTGAGCCAGCGAGCGCACAGGGCCTCCTGCCCCGGCTGCCGCTGACCCGGTGGTTATGGCCGCCGCAGTTGTGGAGTCTTAGATAGGTTGTGTGCCGGTCATGAAGATTCCGACCCTGCTCGGCGGCTCGAGGAGATCCGGAATACTGCTGCCACCGAACAGCCCCCAAGCCCGCCGTCTTGCAGTTGATACAATGAATCTATCTCACCTATGGATGACTCACCATCCGAGTAGACGGCCGTCTCACCGCCAGATGCAGATCCTTTAGAGAGCCCTCCGTGGATGCATCCCACGAAGGCACGCTTCACAGCAGGCAGAGCCCGGGCCGGTCTCGCACACTGAGCCGTCTCGACGAGGTCGGTGCAGATGTCTGGCTTAGGGCCCGGCTCGCCGATCTTGCCGATGAAGACATGAATTCCGCCGAAGGGGACCCGGTGCCTGTACTCAATTGAGCCGGCGTCGGGGCCCCAGCCTGCGCCATCAATGTAGAGCTTGCCACGACAACTCTTGGTCATCCGGCCCACAGCGTATCCCTTGAGCCCTTCGAAGCCGCCCTTCAAGAACTCAAATGCACCGTGCGCGCCAACTGTCGTGGAATTGTCACGACAGATGTCCTAGTGAAAGGACTTAGTCGTGGAGCCATCGCAACTAGGAAGCTTAAAGGGGTTAATCGAGACAAAGGACACGAGGTTTATACTGGTTTGGCCCCTTACCGTGAAGGTAAAGGCCTACGATCCAGTTTTGAGTGGGATTGCTTATGACTCGTTAACCAGGGAGCGAATCTCTTGACCTAGTTCTCGAGTTGATGTTACTTGCCCTGAACCGCCGCCAGGTCGTCCCTTTATATACAGAGATCGACGCCCAGCGGCTCTATAGAGTCTCGGCCGGCTCATAAACAGTGTCCGGTTCGTTCTCTTAACTATTCCTGCCTTACAATACAAGTCACACATACATGGCGGTTTATCACTACGGGCCTTAAGTCGCCTCTGGGCTTTGGGCCCTTAATTGAACCACCATCTCTATCCTGGGTCTTGGGCTTTAAGAATATTTGTAAGTATAACCCGGCCTCTCCTGGACGGGTCATACCAATAGTTATATCCCCAACACTGAGTGTGATCAACAAATCCAGGTGGCTGCCTCATGTCAACGTCTTCTTCAAGCAATCCGTGAAGAAAAGCGTTCTGCATGTCAAGCTGACGGAGAGACCATTCACGAGAAACTGCCAGGGACAGAAGAAGTCGAATAGTGGTAGGCTTGACAACTGTGCTGAATGTATCCTCGTAGTCTAGTCCCTGACGCTGTTTAAATCCCTTAGCCACGAGACGCGCTTTGTAGCGCTCAATGAAACCATCTCCATGTTTCTTCACCTTGAACACCCACTTCGAATCAATGATGTTGACGCGAGACGGAGGAGGAACAAGTGTCCAGGTCTTATTCTGCATAAGAGTGTGATATTCTTGTTCCATAGCAGCCCTCCAGTGTGGAATACTCATAGCGGCTTGATAACTGTGTGGTTCGGCGGTTGAATCGTCCACAACATGAGCCACGCAAGCAGCAAGATATGTGACCGTGCCATCGGTGCGTTCCTTGGGACGAACAATGCCACTACGGCTACGTGTGTGTGGACGCTGCGGAGCAGCAAACACCAGAGCCGGCGGGAGGTCCGAAGGAGGCGAGACCGATCCAGGGGACTCCGGCGAAGAAGGACCGGGTGACGACGGACCAGGCGATGGCGGACCCGGTGACAGTGGGCCAGGCGACATAGACCCCGGCGTCGTGTGAGCCGCCGCGAACCCAGGAGAAGTAGGCGGTAGGGACGCCCGTGCAGACGGCTGTGGCGACGATGAAGGGGAGTCCAGACAAGGAGGCAACGATGTGGGCTGCTCAGAGGAGGCCGTCGCGGGCTTCGGCCCAGTCGCAGTAGCCAACATGGGCTCCGACCCAGTCGTAGTTGAAGACGGGGCTCCCGGGACGGGGTTGAGGGCGGGAGGCGGTGCATGCACATGCACCGGCCGATCGACGTGCGCCACGGGCGATGTAGTGGGTCCGTCAGGGAGGAGTTCCAGGCGAGCTCCACATCCAGTTCCTGCAACATGATTAGGTAACAACACAGGCGAATATGCAACATCTTCAAATTGGCCAGACATAGGAGATGAATGCATAGATGGTGCTATGTTGGATGACTGAGGCATGGCAGAAAAAGGTAAGACGTTCTCATCAAAAACAACATCTCGAGATATGTAGACTCGATTGGTTGGGACATGGAGACACTTGTAGCCTTTATGGAGAGAACTATACCCTAAGAACACACACTTTTTGGAGCGAAACTCAAGTTTGCGATCATTATAAGGACGAACATGAGGCCAGCATGCACACCCAAACACCTTAAAAAAGGTATAGTCATGAGTTTCATCCAAGAGAAGCTCAATAGGAGTTTTCATATTAAGAACACGCGTAGGTAATCTGTTAATGAGAAAATATGCGGTAGCAAAAGCATCACTCCAAAAGCGAAAAGGTACAGAAGCATGAGCAAGAAGTGTGAGGCCGGTCTCAACATTATGGTGATGTTTGTGCTCAACAGCGCCATTTTGCTGATGTGTATGTGGGCATGATAAACGATGAGAGATCCCAAGCTTATTAAAGAAAGTGTTGAGGTTGCGATATTTGCCCCCCCAATCTGACTGAACATGGATAATTTTATGCTTGAGTAGACATTCAACATGCAATTGAAACTGAATGAATATATCAAACACATCAGATTTGCGCTTAAGATAAAGCCATGTGAAGCGACTATAGGCATCAACAAAACTGACATAGTAGTTGTGACCACTAACAAATGTTTGTGCTGGACCCCACACATCAGAAAACACAATTTCAAGAGGATTCTTTACTTCTCTAGTAGATGAAACAAAAGGTAGCTAATGACTTGCCTTGTTGACAAGCATCACACACTGACATCTCTTTATTGCTAGACACTAATGGCAGCTCATGGCGGTGGATTATGTGGCGAACGATTGGTGTGGCGGGGTGACCAAAGCGAGAGTGCCACTGGGAAGGCGACACACGAACACCGCTGAAGATGCACGGGGCGGATGGATCCTCCAAACGGTACAAGCCTTGGCTCAACCAGCCACTAAGCAGAACGTTCCGGGTTGCTTGGTCCTTAACAAAAAGATTAAAAGGGTGAAATTCACATAGGACATGATTATCAAGGGTGAGCTTAGGGACAGATAAAAGATTACGAGTCACCGAGGGTACCCGTAAAACATTACGAAGATGGAGCTGCCTAGAGGGATGACTAGTTAAAAGAGATGCTTGGCCAATATGAGAGATGTGCATACCTACACCATTGGTGGTGTGAACCTGATCGTGCCTGTAGTAGGGCTGGTAGGTGAAGAGTTTGTTGAGCTCGTTCGTCATGTGATCCGTGGCGCCGGTGTCCATGTACCAGGCCGAATCAACAGGGTAGGTTGGTGTGTACGTGCGGGTCCTTGCCCTTGGTGACGATGTGGGCAGACGGAGCGGCAACGATGTGGGCAGCCGGGGAGGCGGCGGGGGGACCAAAGTCTGCCATGGCAAACTGGCGCTCGTTGCCCTTGCCGTCGTTGCCGATGCCAAGGAAGCTCCTATGAAAGCGGCGCAGTGACACTTGGAGGCGACATGGCGTTCATGACCACATAGCTGGCACACCACCCTGGTGTTAGGGGCCCCACCCAGGGTCGACACAGGGGGCGGGGCTGCCTTGCCAGGTGACGGGGCAGGGGGGCGCTGGTCGCGAGAGGCCTAGAAGGCCGCCGGCTGGGTGGTGATGGTGGCGGAGGAGCGACGAGCCTCGACGCATTGCTCGGTGAAGAGGAGGCGTGAGTAGAGCTCGTGAGGAGGCATCACTGGCTTGGCGTTGTGAACGGCCTCGACGAGATTGTCGTAGTCGGCGTCGAGGCCTTTGATGACGAAGTCGGTGAACTCCTCCTCGCTAAGCGACTGACCAATAGAGGCGAGCGTGTCCGCCAGCACCATCATCTTGTTGAAGTAGGTCGTGGCGGAGGAGTCCAGCTTCTTGATGTCGGCGAGCTCGCTGCGAAGAGCCATCGAGCGGGAGGTAGAGACCTGGGCAAAGGCGTGCTCCAGGGTCGTCCAGGCGTCCATGGAGGTGGCGGCAAAGAGACAAAGGCTAGTGACCCCATCGCCGAGGGAACCCTGGATGGCAGAGAGGAACGCCTGGTCTTGCTGCACCCACATACGGTGTTTCGGGTTGATGGCCGGACCGTGGACGGTAGGGATGACCTGCGGAGGACACGGTAGCGAACCATCAACAAACCCTAGGAGAGACCAGCTGCGTAGCAGCGGTAGGACCTTGGCGCGCCAGAACAAGTAGTTGTCCGGCGTGAGTCGGATGGCGATCAAGTTGTCAAAGTGGAACGGCCCGGTGGGCGTGATGGCGCCAACAGTAGGGACAACAGGGACAGTAGACACGAGCGCGACCGATGCTGCGGGTGGCGCCGCGGGCAAGGGCGGGATCGCGGCCGCAGGCAGAGTCGCGAGCGAGGCCGCCGGTGGCACCGCGGGCGGGACCTCCCCCGAGGCCGCCGGGAGGACGGCAAGTGACGAGGAAGAGGCCGTGGGTGGCGCCGCGGGCAGGATCGCCGTCGTGGCGACGGAGGTTGCAGGCGACGACATCGGGATTGGAGCTGAGAACATGGAGCCCACAACGGTGGTGCCGAAGAACTGAGGCACCGACGGAGCCAGGGGGCGAGGTGGGAGGTTGAGGAGGGCGGCAAGCAACGTGGGGAGGGACCAAGAGCTGGCGGCGGCCGAAGCGGAAGCGGCAGCGGCAGCCCTAGGGTTTAGGGTTTTTGGCGCGGCGGCGGCAACGGCGGCGGGTGGGTGGAGGACCTAGGTTAGACTCTGATACCATGTAAAACATAGGTTTTGGGGGAACTGACTCAACCCTCTATGGGGTGGCCTATCACATATATATAATGATGACATACAAGTCCAATACCAATACGGTATGGATTACACAGTAGGGCTACAATACGAAGTCTAACACACCGACATGTCATGTGTATGGTGCTCCGGATGAGGCTCCTCCTCCGACGTGTCTTGCGTATCGTGCTCGATGTTAGGGGGTACATGGTGATGTGCCATCGTGCTCGAGGAGAGGGTTCCAACAGTGGTAGGGGCGAGCTCCGAGAAGGAAAGAGGGAGCGCATTAGAGAGCGACGACGATGGCACCACCATACGGAAGGAAGGAGAGGCAGTACAATGTAGGTCATGTTGAACTATCTGCCTGACCTACTATCAATGTGGTCTAGATCCCCTAGGACCGGGGGTTTGAGGGCGTTCCTTTTTTGGAGTCTCTAGTATAATGAGAAATGTATTCGTATAATCAGTTCCTGCTTGAGATGCTCTACTATAATGAGAAATGTATGCATATTTATTATTTTCTTATAAGAGTGGCACATATCCAAATTTCTATTCTAAGCCATCAATTTCTCCTTTCAACATCATGTAGAATTTCCCCTAAAAAACACCATGTAGAATTTTGCGAACTTTGTTTCAATTTCTTTTTGAAAAAGAGATTTTTGCTGTTGTTGTTAACAAAGAAGAGGCACACGTGTGTACATCCAACCACACATACACACCAACACGATTGTGACTTCTTAACACACGCCTACAACAAATAGAGGAGACATGGAACAAACCCACAAATCCACAAAGCTCCCGCTGATGCCCAACCCCACACGTTTAAACATGAGCAACGAACCCTAGCTAGTGGACGAAGTCACGCCCCACAACCCCAAAACCTAGCAAAAGGTGGTTCTGTTGTATTTGCTGTCCGCGTATCATTTGGAATACAAATTGTCGAGGTCGGCGGCGCGGTTCCCTTGAAAACCAAAAGGAAGAAATCCCCAGATACAGGACAGGAAACCGCATCAAGATCGACACAGCCAAATCACCAGAGAACAACGCGCCAGACAAAGCAAAATTGTGGCCTAGTCCTCCTCTTCCAATCCATGGTCAGAGATAAACGGTTTTACTGACAGCGACGCGGTTAATTAGTTTTCATCCTCCCATGATATCACATGCATGCTCTGTGCAAGAAGAACAAGTCCATTTTACCTGGTGTGTGATGACACAGATGCTGTAGTTTACCTGGTGTAATTAAGAACTAGTCTATTTTATCTGCTGTGATGACAAAGAAGTTGCAGTTTACCAGGTGTAGTCAAGCACTACTAGTAAACAGAGTGAGATCATATGTGCAGCAAGTGAAGCATGCAGCTTGCTTCCTGGCTCTGGACTACCCAACAACTCCCCCAGAAAAGTATTAGCAAAAGAAAAAATTATAGAGGCTTCCACACAGGTGATGACACACGCTGAGACGGTTGCAATCAGAGGCAGCAGGAAGGAGCTCATGTAAGTTGTAACCCACAAGGATTGCATGGATGCATGGCATGGCTCAACCGCAAAGAGGGGTGGCGGTTTCTTGCAATGGCATGAAAGCACCCCATTGCGTCCATGTTACCCCCATGTTCCTCCATCTTTATCATATCCTCCCCAACCACCCTGCTTGTGTTTTCCCTCCCTGGGCGCTTGCTTCTCCTGCAAGCTCTTCCATTGATATGCAGAGCAACCAATTTTGCGACAAGCATCAGGGTGGCGTTGCAGTCACTGGGATACGCCGGGGATATGGAGAGATGATTACATTACAAGGTCTCCAAAAGGCTTCAGGAGCAATGCGCCTGCTTGATTATTTCCTGGGACGCAAAAACATGGGAGTGTGGGTGCAGATGTTCATCTTTTGGGGGCGGGATGATTGATCGGCGCATTAGGGCTCAGGAATGATGAGCTCCGGGCCTGCTTGCTTAGCATGCATGGGGCTTGGAATCAGGGCTCGCACCTGGTGAACCCTAGGCTGGGGTTATTTTAGGTCTAGGGTATCTGAGCTGTTGGCTGTGATCTTGGACTGTGTAGAATTAACTAGTCGATTAGGGTTTAATTACTTAGACCAAGACTCATTGTGTAGTGCACTGTAGTAGAAGAACCAGCATTTTCGGCCGCGAAACATTTATTTGTAAGAATTTTTTTCGACAGATTTAAAAGTACCGCCATACCGAACCACATTTTGCAACAAAAAGAATCTCACAATTTGCCTGATTCAATATGTAAATTTGTAAAATCTGTTTAAATTTGCTAGTCTAACAAAACATGGTTAGCTCCATGTATCTGTGGAGGAATATACTCCACAAATATGACTCCAAACGAAATACATCAAAGAGAGCAAGCATATATGATGCAAGCATGCGTGTGATTAGTACTTTGCTGTCTTTATTCCTCAGCTGAATTGTCCCCATTAGCTGCCCCTTTTCCCCCTAGTGGACCTCCAGAAAGGGTAGACAAAATGGGGAAGCAATTTGCTTAGGCAGATAGTGGGGTGGTGAAAGCAATGTCATTATCTATCTATCCCTCTTAATTATTCCCCCACTGATTTTTAAAAAAGGAAGGGGACGGTCCTGTTTGCTTGGCTCATCTGGGATTTGGTGAGGGTGAAGGTCACTGTGCCCCATGCCATGGCCACAATGCACATACATACATGTATCACCACTACTAGGCAACACCCACAAACTTTTCACCATTCCAGTTACCCATGAAAACCTCCTTGATTCCTTGTGCTTGTTGATCAGAGTGCAACAGCAGTAGTACTACTATGTACTGTAAATCATAAGCAGTACACTGCTCCTGCCTGTTAAGCAGCAGAGGAAGAAACTTCAGGAGAATGCCATGCATCTAGCATGAGTGTTCCAATAATTAATCAGGATCAGGACTAATGATGCTGGACGGTGGGCCAACCCTGAAAATTAGGCAGGTGACAGCCCTAGTCCCAACATGCTTAAAATACTGGTTCCAACCTCTTTCTTTTATGTGAGGGGTGCAGGAGAGAGGACAACAGAATTAGACAGTTTCATTGAAGCTGCCTGTTCCTTCTTTTTGTTTGAAGGTGAGGCGAGGCAGCATCAATCATCCCAATGTGGAGGTACTGCTCCAATCAAGAATGCGGAGCAGGGCTTGTATCTGCAAATAATATGTGGTCTGTGCAAACAAAGGAATTATTTCATGGATTCCTCTAAAAGGTTCAGGAATTTCCAAGGAAAGTAGTTAGTACTACTAGTATTAGGTGAGGGAAAATCTATGCCAACATAAATGATAAGTTCAACTAGAGATCAGGGTATATATACAGATGTTTGAAAATCAGTTTTAGTGCAACAGTAGTATTTTTCAGGTTTGATATAGACTATCTTTTCTCGAATACTTGATATAGACTATCTAGTACGCCTTCTGTTGACCAATATAAGATATTTTGGATATTTCAATATGGACTAAGTACATAGAGACTGAAACTAGTGAACATACATACTGAAACGTGTCTATATACATCCGATTCACAAAGAAGTTAGAACATCTTATATTTGTGAACGGAGGGAGTATCACATAATGTTGGCTTCCTTGCTTTGTTCTAGATCAAAATATTCTGGGATTTTTCCAAAACAGTATACATCGCTTTAGGGTTTGTAAACTTTTCCTCACAAAAGAAGAAAAAGACCATGTAATCTTTTCTAGAAAGAATCTACCAAAGCCCAGGACTTATTTATCTAGATCCGCTTCACGTGTGGGAAGAATTCTGCTCACCGCATTTTTCAGATCCTTAATGGACGCTTTTCCGCCATTTCCCATTAGGAGAAAATGATTGATTAAAGACATCTGTCCACTGGATCTTACTCCCCTTTACAGAAAACCAACTGCATGGGTAATGGGTTGCTTCCCGCGGAGTGTCTCATCAGATGCTCACACATTTCTTACCCATCGTAATCTCTCAAATTTCTAATCAGAAAGTTCCTCTAATCCATGGAAATCAACATTTCTAGACTCCACCACCACAGGGAGTCCAAAACCCTGACCAACTGGTCACACACAAAACGTTGTATTCAAAGCCGACACACTTTAATTATCTCGTACACAATCTATAAGGTCCTGTTCAGAACGCGTTAATAATCTGGTTTCACGAGAATTTTCGAGAGCCGGCTCATTTTTCCGCCGGAACCGAAAATAGCTTCCGCGTTTCAAACGGGACCTGACCGGTCGAGAAGAAGGGGGTTCACAAGTTTGAGTTTTGTCACACATATGGTATTATGGGGACCGAAAGGTGCATGAGTGAAAGTGACCTTACCTGTAAACTAATAGCTGAACCACTGAGGTTTTTTCTGATTAATCTATGCCATTTATGCAAAATATTTAATAGCCGGAAAAGCACGTGAAGTCGACATAAATTTACACCATAACTCCCCGGTAAAAAATCATGAAAAAGAAGTGATGCAAGATTACAGTGAGACAGCGACAGGAAGCCTTGTTGAGATCTGAAGAGCAAATGAAGTATACAATCCAGAGGCAGCCTGCTCAAGTCAACATTGCTTAGGTAAGAGCATGGTTAATAGAAGCGCCGGCTACTGGCTGTATACGAGCTCCATGTCAGCAGTAGCCTTCATAAAAGAAATCTCGTGCAATAAGACTGGCTCTATACAAGCTGCTAGATAGTTAAAGTAATCAATGTTTGCATGCATGCAAAACGCTGTTCATTGGACAGAGGGACGCTGGGAACAGAAAACGGCAGCACTAGCGCTTGCTTCGGGCTGCAAGCAGGCGGAACTTTCTCGCGTCTTGTGTTGTAGCCGGGCGCTTGATGAAGCGCTCGCTACCTTCTCTCTCCTGTCTTAACTCTCCTCCAGCTCAGAATATTGCTGATGTGGAATCCCTTATAGCCTGCTTAGTAGGACTATTGTACTTGCTCTAATGGGATATGAAAATAAGAGGAGAGAAGAGGAGAGGGGAGTAGTAGCAAGCAAGCAGCATTGATGCCTCCATTACTCCCCAGTTTAATACCTCGGGAGGTTGAGGTTGGACTGGAGGAGCTCAGCTCGGCTCGCAAGGACAGCCTGTGCTGTGCGTGCGGCGTGGCCTTTTTTTTGGATTGGAGATGGAGAGAAGGGTGGCTTGAGAAGTTCAGATTAAGAGCGAGACAGACATGAGGCTTCTTTTCAGTAAAATTTTGGAAACTAAAAAAATACTGGATCAGCAAAGACGAACAATCCATTTGTTCATAATGGTCTAGAGAAAAGTTGTATTTTGCTTCAACAATGAACTAAAACGTTAGAACATCTTGTATTTGTGAACGGAGAGAGTAGTATATACCTGCAGTATCATTTGGCCGGACCGAACCGCCGAGTTTGCGCGTTTGGAGTTTGAATGTTGGAAATTTTTCTAGGTATTTGAGAGCAGGATCATTCTGGGATAGATCCCCTGAGGTTCCAAGTAGATGATGCTGCTGAATAAGTTGCATGTATCCCGTGGAAGTTTTGTCAGTACAGTTGTTCCCTTGCCCTGGTGAGTGGGTGGTGACCAGCAAACAAGGAGTAGAATGGCAACAGAAACAGGGGAGAGAAAAAAAGAAAGAAGAAATAGTTGGCCTGGCCTGGCCTGGCCAGCCACCCATGTTGTCTTGCGCCACCCCCCACCCCAGCCCCAAGGTCCCCATTGCCCTCCCCCTCACCAAAGCACAGCACATACATGGCGATGGTGTGTGTGGAGGCGTTGGAGGGGGGCTACAGCTACAGCTACAAAAGAAAAGGGGAAAAAAGAAGGAGCTGAAAAGGAAAAGGCAGAGCTCCTCTCCCTCCCCTCCCTTCCCTCCTCCCCTTTTCTCCCCTCCCAATTCATCACAGGATTCACTCCCCAGCTGGGTGTTTCTTTCTTTTCTCCCCTTCCTTCCTTCCTAGCAGCAGGCAGAGCCAGCCAGTGGTGTGGTGGTGCCCCCTTGCTCTGATCCAAGCCTTTCGCTCAAAGCCCCCGGCTTTTGCCGATTGTTTGGTCACTTCAAGAATCTCGGAATATGTTCTTGCTCCTGCCGCCGCCCCTGCTCTGATCCGCCCCTCCCTCCTTCGAGCCAAGCCAGGCCAGCCCAGGCCCCTGTCGCGCTCTCTCTCTTTCTTTCTCCGGCGGCATTTGGGTTCTCTGCAAGGAAAGGATTCTGGCGGCCTGGTTTTGGCCGTGATTGGGATCCAATTTTGGGGGCGGGTTCGCCGTGGTGTGGAGCCAGGTTCCTTACTTCCTTTCTTGGTGAGGCAGGAATTTGGGATGATTTCTCGGGTTCTTGAAGGCGGGGAGACTCTCTGACGACCCGGCCCGGCGCCGTTTCTGGGGGAAATTCTGCGCGGTTTCTGCGGAATTTGCGTCGATTCGGGGCCGTTGAGCTCGGTTCTTGATCCGCGGGCTCCATGGGTCTCTGTCATGGAAAGCCCTCGCGAATCCCGGAGCCCAAGGCGGAGGAGGAGCCGCGCGTGGCCTCCTCCGGCGCCCGCGATGCCGCCGGTGGGGTGGCCGCCTCGCCGGCGCAGGCGGCCGCGGCGAAGCCGGGCACGCCGAAGCAGCCCAAGTTCCCCTTCTACCTGCCGAGCCCGCTCCCGGCGTCCAGCTACAAGGGCTCGCCGGCCAACTCGAGCGTGGCGTCCACGCCGGCGCGCGGCGGGTTCAAGCGGCCCTTCCCGCCGCCGTCGCCGGCCAAGCACATCCGCGCGCTCCTGGCGCGGCGGCACGGCTCCGTAAAGCCCAACGAGGCGTCCATCCCCGAGGGCGGCGAGCCGGAGCTGGGCCTCGACAAGAGCTTCGGCTTCTCCAAGCACTTCTTCGCCAAGTACGAGCTCGGCGAGGAGGTCGGCCGCGGCCACTTCGGCTACACCTGCGCCGCCAAGGCCAAGAAGGGCGAGCACAAGGGCCAGGACGTCGCCGTCAAGGTCATCCCCAAGGCCAAGGTCCGATACTCACTCTCTAACGCCATCCCCACCTCCTCCCCTCGCCATTGCCATGTCCTCGTTCTCGAGCTGCTTGCAGAAATGTCTCTGCGATTCAGTCTCTTGCCGTCTATATTCAGCTGCATGCCCTGCATTTTACCACTTCTTTTTCTACGCGTGATTCGGTATCAGCATGTCCGTCTGAATGATGCTGTCTCTGCTCATTTTGTCGTCAAGATCCGTCTTTTGCCACCACGTTAGATTCAATCTCGACTTCTCCAGGTGTTTGACCAAGACTTGCATTTCGTCGATTAAGCATTTTTTTTCTGCCTGAGATTTTGGAAAATCGGATCCGTCGAGCTCGTCTTGCATCTGTGCTAGTCCTATCAACTACGTATTCGTTAGAGGGTCGCTTGGTTCAACCATGGCTTGGCGAAAAGCAACCCATATCTCCCGGGGCGCTCGTGACTGTTGGTGGGAGGGAGAACGACCTCGCCCTTGCCGGTAGGGCAAAGCTCGCCGCCTCGCGGCATGCATTCATGGCGATGGAGCCTGGTGGAGCTCATCTATCCAGACGTGGACAAGCCCCTGTGCATTCATTGGCTTAACATCATGGTCATGGTGGATTGGTGGTGGCGAGTGGAGATGGTCACCGAGCTCCACATGTCAATGTCTTCTACTCTTCCTATCTTCTTTCCTCCCTCACCTTCCGTGGCATGCTCATGGCAGCCTCTCGGCTAGATCTGCAGGCCAAAAGTGACACTTCAATTCTGTTTAAAGAGCCTTGCTCATTATGCGCCTCCCTGCAATTGTATGAGGTGCCATTTAATTTGGCCCCTGTAGAGCCTCAGCCTGCCCAGTGCTTTTATGAGCAGAGCTGGCAATCTTCCTGTTGTACATGCATGGCCGGCCACAGCTACTCACATTCCATGTGCATGTGCTTGCGCTCTACCAATCGTAGCAATGCTTTTTTTTTTCTTTTCTTTTCTTGATCAATCCTTTCTAGAGAAGATGAGCTCACTGGCGTTGTTAGGAAACAAGCGAAGTTGTTTGATTACTGTTTTTTTAACTTCAGGATTTCAACTGCCGTTTGGGCATGGTTTGTTTCATTGTAAATGGGTTGCGGTTGCGCTGATGCCAGCAAGAGGCATTTTATTCCTTGGTGCCTATAATTGATCACTTATTGCACGTCTAGTGCACTGCTGGACAATATTGGGCTAAACAGTAGCTGGTTGTTGGATAGGCCACAAAGACAAAGGTGTCATAATTTGTGTTTCGAGATCTACGTACGTTGCCCGCCTAAGTGTAAGTAGGACGAAGGAGCTATTTTTGGTTGACTTTGTGCTTGTCACTGTTTTAGTTGCACGATCTTACCAGTAATATACTATGTTCATCGTACCGACTTTGTTTGTTATGACCCTGTTTGCTTGTTTCAGTCATTTATTTGTTAGTTGTTATTCCAAAACCATACAGATTGATATTGAAATTCAAGCTGTTTTCTAGTCTCACCAAGTGACGTGTGTTAGCTGTTTAGAGTACACATTATATTTAAGTTAAAGCTGTTTTCTAGTCTCACCAAATGATGTGTGTGGGCAGATGACAACAGCCATAGCAATTGAAGATGTCAGAAGAGAAGTGAGGATATTGAGCTCTCTGACAGGCCACAGCAACCTAGTGCAGTTCTATGATGCTTTTGAAGATGAAGACAACGTGTATATAGTTATGGAGTAAGTGTGCATTTCTTTCATAGAGTAGGTCCTTTTCAGTTCTGTCTTCGTATGTTGTTGCAGTGCATGAGATTCTTGTTCTTCTCTATGTTAGAAGGTTTAAATTATAATTAGTCAAATTATGATCAATTCCTATCAAAATTGACCATGCATATCAAATGGCGCTTACTGTAACTTCTATCACTTATCATGTTTGTTTCTTTTCAGATTGTGTAAAGGAGGCGAACTACTTGATAAGATATTGGCGAGGTACAATCCTACCAGCGTTCGCAAATTGGAACAATTCTTATGATTATATCTGCTGGGGTTCTAACTATATCCAATCTATTGTTTTGCAGAGGTGGAAAGTATTCTGAAGAGGATGCAAAGGTTGTTATGCTGCAAATTTTGAGTGTAGTATCATTTTGCCATCTTCAAGGTGTTGTTCATCGGGATCTGAAACCAGAGGTTAGTTTTTTTTCACACAGTTAGCAGCTAATATTAATTCATCGTGCTGTCTTTTAGTTACTATTATCAACCTGGGAGTTTCTTAGTGCCATACCATATTTTCTTCGATTGTTGGTTCTTTATATTTATCCAAAGCACTTCTGTTCAGTCAGCAGATGCAATACAAAGATTTTGCAACTAAATACATTTGTGTTTCTTTATCCCAGAATTTTCTATTCTCATCGAAGGAGGAAAACTCACCCTTGAAGGTCATAGACTTTGGCTTGTCTGACTTTGTAAAGCCAGGTTAGTCTAACATGGTCCATTCAGATTTTTGTTTAACATTTTGTTTTATTACATTTAAATGTGACTGTATTGTGACACCACACAATTGTTACATCTTCAGATGAAAGACTCAACGACATTGTTGGAAGTGCATATTATGTTGCTCCCGAGGTGCTTCATCGATCTTATGGCACGGAGGGAGATATGTGGAGCATTGGAGTAATTGCCTACATTTTGCTTTGTGGGAGTCGACCTTTCTGGGCACGCACAGAATCAGGAATATTCCGAGCTGTCCTTAAGGCGGAACCAAGTTTTGACGAGGCCCCATGGCCTACTCTCTCTGCTGAAGCCAAAGACTTTGTAAAAAGGTTGCTTAATAAGGATTATCGCAAGAGGATGACTGCCTCACAAGCTCTCAGTAAGAACTATATTTGTTTGGCAGTGCCGTACAGTAATGTCCTCCTCAGGAAGACTATATCCTCCTGCAGAATGATGCTTAACTGTTTACTTGTGCACTGGTACCTGCAGGTCACCCATGGATCCGTGATGCACAACAAGTCAAAATTCCTTTAGATATGATAATCTACAAGCTTATCCGAGCTTATATCAGTTCATCTTCATTGCGGAAGTCTGCTTTGAGGGTATACACTATGCACTTAATCAGACTTACCAAAAAAAACCTATTGCAATTTGGTCTTCATTATGCAATCCACAGTTTATTTTATTTACCAGCAAGTGTTAATTTGTTTTTGATTTTTTATTGCATTGGGTACTTGAGATATCCATATTCTTGTTGAAATTGCTACATGTTGAATGTTCCTTTCGCTGTTATATAGGACAAGTTTGCACAGTTATGTAGGTTCATAGCACTACGTCCTGAATTTAATTGCATTACCAATGAGCCATTTCTTATGCATGTCCATACATTTTGCAGGCCCTAGCTAAGACATTGACAGCAAATCAACTCTTTTATCTAAAAGAGCAGTTTGAATTGTTGGGTCCAAACAAGAGTGGTTTTATCTCGTTGCAAAATTTGAAATCGGTTAGTAATCCTATATTCGTCATTTAGTCTAGTTTACAGCATGCAATTGCTGAAAAAGGCAAATGCAACTTGCAGGCTCTGGTGAAGAATTCGACGGATGCAATGAAGGATTCCAGGGTTATTGACTTTGTTAACACGGTAAGTCTTCTTCATAGTATCTTCAGTTGTATGATATACTGGACTGAGACGCCGACTTACCTGCCAAAATTATGGTGTATACCAGGTATGCACCCTTCAGTACAGAAAATTGGATTTCGAAGAGTTTGCGGCTTCCGCCATCAGCGTATATCAGATGGAAGCTCTGGAGACCTGGGAACAGCACGCTCGGCGCGCGTATGAGCTGTTTGACAAGGAGGGCAACCGGCCTATCGTGATCGAAGAACTTGCGTCGGTATGAGTCTGAACTGTAGTCTGAAGAGTTAATTTATGCATGATCACTTGACATTTTCACTGATCACTGTCGCGTCTTTGGTCCATCAGGAACTCGGCCTCGGCCCGTCGGTGCCCCTCCACGTCGTCCTCCAGGACTGGATCAGGCACGCCGACGGGAAGCTCAGCTTCCTCGGGTTCATAAAGCTCTTGCACGGAGTTTCTTCCCGGTCGATCCCGAAAGCCTGAGACGGAAAACAAGCATTATTATTGTTGCATCAAACCTAGGAGATGACTGATGGCTAAGCCAGTGCCAATCTCTCGCTGGTGTCTGTGTGCGTGGACGACGACTGTTTGAGGTGGCTGGAGCAGGACGATGGCTTGCGACCACGACCGTAACGGAAGGGAAGCCGACAGTCTTTGTGTAAGAGGTAAGAAGATAAAAAGAAGGTTGTTGCTTAATGCTTATGACTACTACAGTAGTAGCTATTAGTGCTTGCTTGTACCCCCTCCCTCCCCCCGTGCCACGTGGATTGATGATGGTGTTGTATTAAGCTGCTGTGTAGACGGATGTACAGATGAGGATAGGAAGAAAAGAATATGAATTGAAAGGGCTTAGCTGCTGTTGTTGTTATGGCTTGGAGACTGCTGGTTGTCGTCAGTGTCCTTCTATTTTGCTGTCTCAAATAAGGTGTTTGTAGTGGAGATCTCTTGTGTTGTGCCAAGAGAAGCCCTGGTTATGGAGTTTTTTATTTTTATTTTTATTTTTATTTTGGGGGATTAGTGGTTAGGATCTTGATTGTGGATGTGTCTCTTATTATGCAAGTAGTGGTTCTTGTGTGTATGTGATGCAAGTAATGGCCCTTACCCTTGTGCCTATGACCAACCGACGAATGCATGCATGATTCAGTTTAGCGGTAGTTTGCTCGTGTGTTTCTCATGTTTTCAGAAGGCTCCTTGCAGAACAAGCAGTAAATTACTACTGTGGTATGAACAGAAAGGTTATAAAAAGAATAAGGGGAAAGGGAAGGGGTTGCCTCAAAAGGCACGCAAGAGGCGTCAAATGTTGCAACCGGGCAGTATAAAATTGCAAGGATCCAGTGGTCATACGTGTTCGTACACGAACACGTCACCGTGTATCTCCAACACCGAGGGTGATGCACCGCAGCTCACGTCGAAGGAGGCCTGTCCGGAAGCGTGGTACATAAGCAAACCGGCGGGCGCTTTTGAGCACCCGAAACCCCACGCGCCCGGAAGGGACCCCGTCTGGATGCGCGGCGGCTATGGGCTGCCCTAGGTCGGTTCGCCTGCCCCTAGAGCCTCGAGGATCGCTGCCCTTCAACACGAAGAACGAACGAAGAAGAACGAGAGAGAAAGAAAGGGAGGGATGTAAAACTAGGGTAAAAAGTAGATGAGTTTTGCGATTGTGTGTTGTTATTCAATTGGCCGTCACCCCTTAAGTATATAAGAGGCGGCTGGACTTCCAGCGCAAGGAAAAGGCTTCAATTCACGTCCAAAACCTAGTCCAATTCGGATTTGTTTGGTCCGAACTTTCCAAAATAGTTCGGTAAAATCTGGCTGCATCTTGCGGGCCATGTTTCGGGGAGTAAATGACCTCGGATGGAAACGAGCCCAAAAGCAATCTTAGACCGTTTCGACGAGACGAACAACTTTCATGTTGAATGTTTTTTCATTTGAGGTTGTCTTGGGGGCTTAATCCGCCAAACTGTACTCTGAATATAAGATCTTAGTACTTTGAGCATAGTTTCGGCCTTCAAGATGAAATCGGACGGCGATGGCCCAAACTTCAAAGACGTTCATACCAACAATGCGGAACTCTTTTATGTAGATCTTCTCCATTTGTGGCCATTTTAAATAAGTTCTTGGCCGTGTCAAAATCTGGTGTCAACACATGCCCCCCTGTTTTTCGGCAAACTTGTATGCCGAAAAATAACTTGCACGACGCTTTTTCTAAGGACGGTGTCAACACTCCATCGACCATTTATTTTTCTCAAGATGATAATTATGTATCGGCTATGTTTATGCTTAGGGCAATAATTTTATATCAGCCATTGATTTTAACTTCTAGTTCACATCATACCTTGTAACCGATTACCAACAATCGGCTTTAAAGAGATGGGAATGAAGCCGTTCCTTGTAGCACTAAGGAAATCAAACTCCGAGAGGTCACGCCCTGTTAAGCAAGTAACATTGGGATGATTCCAATCCACCGATGCATCGGCCAAAGCAACACAAGCCGAATTATCCGCGTGAATGATTTCTACCTCATCATCGATCCATTGTATTGAAAATTGATGCATGGTAGATGGCACACATTGGTTAGCATGAACCCAATCGCGACCTAATATAACATTATAGTTACCTTGCACCTCAGCGATGAAGAATGTGGTGGCCAAAGTTTAGCTTCCCACGGCGAGTTCCATGCACATCACACCTTTGGCCTTTGTCTTTTCTCTGTCCCCAGCGGAGTCGTCAAAAAGTGTGTTCCAAGCAAAGGATTACTGTTAGCTGATGAGGCACCAAATTGATACAGAAATTCCAAGCAAAGTACAAAATATATAGTACAAGACCATTCTGGCCTATGAGTACAACAAGTGATTTCTAGAGGTTGCTGGCGGAAGCGGTTTGTGGATCATCGGTGTCTATGAGACTCCATTTCCCAATAGGAACAGCTGACCAGGTTAACTCCTATCTTCACGAGGCTGCTATCACCGTTGCTTAGGTTCCGTGGCTGTCATCGCGTCACTCCTCTCCAAGCAAGAAATCTGGCCAAGACAATAGCCAGGGACAAGCCAGTGAGTACTTTGAATGTACTCGCAAACATTATGAACACGGGTATAATATAAATGATAATCGTGCGCTGAAATATTCTATGATAACATCGCCAGTCATAAAAATCTCTGATGCATGTAAGCAGGTTATTTATGAAAATGCAATAATGTATTAATAATTAAAAGGCACCGATCGGGTGTCTGAAGCGACGCCACAAAAGGTCAGTAAATAAAGAGCAATACCTCAGTCGGGCGTCTGAGCGACACCACATAAAGGGCTTATAAAAGAAATGCCACAGTCGGGCGTCTCTGCGACACCACATAAAGGGCTTATAAAAGAAATGTCACAGTCGGGCGTCTCTGCGACACCACATAAAGGGCTTATAAAAAAATGCCACAGTCGGGCGTCTCAGCGACACCACATAAAGGGCTTTAAAAGAATCACAGTGAATATCCAGGAGGTAGAACCTTCCCAGGGATATTTGATAATACCAATAATATCACGGGTCAGTCCACAACAAATAATAATACTCATAATTATCGTATGTCACAAGTCGTAATACCAGTTCTGGTTTAACAGTTTCACCTCCGAAGACCGACACTAAGACCGACACTTGACCCATCCCAGACTTTAGTCCTTAACCATGGACACGGCTATTCGAATAGGTTTAATCTCTGCAGAGGGTGTACTCTTTACCCATGAGTAACGGATTCCTTTAGTCCATCGGGACTAATTCCGTCTACGGCCTTTTTGTTGAAAACACACCTAACTTGCACACACTAGCTTAACTCACACGTGTCTGGAATCACCCACGACATCTGTCAAGCAAACTCTAAGTGGGGAGGCTACAACCTCGCGTAGCATGGGATCAAATTTATATTGCGCGCTCTAAGGGGTGGCCTCCCCTCTCGGTCTCAACCGGAAACACCCATGCCCCCGGACCAGGTGGCCTACCTACCAGCTACAACCGGTATCTTCCACCATGGCCTCTCTGTATGGTGTGTGCTAGAAAGAGGTTGACAACTTACTGAACCGTACTCTACTTGTTGTAGGGACAAGTGGTAGTATGAAACAAGTATGGGGGTTACTGGAACAAGACTCGATCTACGGCCGACTCAGGAGGTTTATAAATTCCCTGCATGACATGTATAACAAATATATATCAACCAACATAATCAACACTCATTATACCTTACTATGTCATACCGGACACAACCGTCCCGACGGAGACCGGCGACAAGCTCACGCCTACCCAAGGCAGAGGCTTTCCCGGATTCCTTCCGGCATGCATACAAGGCACATGAGGATGATTACCATCACAAGTGTGTTCATTTCGAACAGCATGGAAATCACTAATATGCATCCATGCAAATGACCATATCGCATGAAATAACAAGTTCCCGAAATGAGGTGGTGTTATAAACGTGTCGACGAACACACCAAAAATATTATGCCGGGGTTCAGAATGCTTGCCTTCAAGTTGTGTAGAGGCAGGGTGCATCCTAAAAACTTTTGAAAGTTTCCTTCTCTCTCTCCAAGATCCTATTTTAAATAAATTTGAATTAACTCACATTTTCAAAACAGTACAAAAAAAGTTGTCTGAATTTTTTTCAAATAAATCTTAAAATAAACTAGACTAAATTTGAGAGAGGTAGGAAAAAGAATCAACTCATTTGGAGCTTCATTTTAAAAGATATAGCCAGTCAAAATTTAGTCAAATTCTGATTTTAAATAAAACAGAAAAAGAAAAGAAAAACCTTTCGAACCGGTACACGTCGAAGACGTACTTTGTAGATACGTTACCACTTAACCCACGTGGACTGGAGCGGGGTCACTGATAGTGGGTCCAAGGGCCCGCTAGTCAGGTTTGACCGGTTTCCCCCGCCTCCTTCCTCCTCTGGCCGGACAGAGGCGGGGGCTCCGGCGACCAACGCCGGCGAGCGGCGGCTCCTTGCGGCCTCTGGAGGGCGGGGATGGATCCGCCAGACTGGGGCGGTCCTCCCGGTGGTCGAGCGAGTGACGGGGATGGAGGGAGTCGTCGGCGACGAGCCTTGCGGCGGATGGCGGCCTCGGTTGGATTTGGGGGCCGGGGCTATGGTGGTTCCCGACCAAAATTGAGCGTGGGGGTGCACTCACGAGAGGGAGGGAGAGCTCCTGGTGAAGAGAGTGGAGAGGAGGAGGCCCTGGTGGTGCCGGAGTGGCCGGGGCAGTGGTGGCGGCAGGAGTTGCCGGAGAGGAAGAAGACGGCTCCCCTGGTCTTCCTACTGCTATGGGTGGGTCGGTCAGGGAGTGAGAGAGGCCTGGACGAGCTCGGGTGCTTCTTATATAGCGTGGCCATGGCGGTTCCGCGGCCGAGGATAAGGTCGCCGGCGAACCGACGTTCTGTAGCTTGCAGGGCGACGTGGAGGCGACGAGAGCTAGCCGACGAGCAAGGGGATAAGCTTGCGTAGCTCCCAGGGGCAGGTGGCGAGCCGGGGTGGCTCGGGCGGCGCCGACCGTGGCAGAGGCGTACTGCGGACGCCGGCGTGCCGCCAAGAGTGCCCTGACGGCGACGCAATAGGGTGCCAGGGGTGGTCGGGGTGGCGTGGCAGTGCAGGAGGATACGTGGCGTGCTGGCTGCGGTTGGCCAAGGGCCAGAACGGGTGCGAGGCGAGACGGGGCGGCTCGGGCGCACATGCGTGCCAAACGCACGCTCTGGGCACGCCCAGAGCACGCCCACCAGCTGCTCGGCGAAATGCCCGTGCATGCTAGAGGTCGCGGGTGAGGTTGGCAAGAAACAAGGCTAGGCTAGGGTTAGTCAGAAGGTAAATGGACATGGTGGTTAGGTCAGGTGGCCAAGTTCATAATGCAAACAAAAACTCATGCCAATCCTGTCCATGCACTCCAAGTGTTTGATAAAATGCCACATGCACCTAGGCTTTTCTTGGAGTGGCCAAATTCTCCAGATCAGTGTCTCTTTGGATGGACAAGAGGGTGGTGAGGTTAGTTTGTACAAAGCAAAAACTTGTTAGTGCACGTTGTGCAAAACTTCAGTTTTTGACAGAAAGAAGAGGGCATGAATGCAAGCACTTAGAATCATCCAATGGGTCCACTCTCCTGGACTTAAGGGTTTGGCAAAGTGCACTACAAGCAGGAGAAAGCTCAAGGGTAAAGGAGCAAGTTAGAAGATGGTTGCAGTACAAATCACCAAGTTGCACCAGAATGAAGATGAGGATGATTCATTCAAATTTTTCAAAGAACATCACTGGATTTTTGCATAAAGTTGAATCATAAGCTACTACCAGCATCCCATAATTTTGGTGGAGGCTAGAAAGAAGTATTTAAATGAGTTGCAGTGCAAAATTGCCCACTGGACCAGAGAAGAAAATTGGGCGCAGAGCTCAAAATATTTCATGAATAAAAGTTATTTTTGCAGAAAAGTGATTTAAAAAACATCACCTGACATCTCCAAATTTTGGTTGGGATTTTAAGTGAATTTATCAAATGGTTGTAGTTCAAATATGGCCATATAACCTTGGAAAAACCATTTTTCAAGAAAATAAAGATCAAGCAAATTAATTATGTAATTAGTTCTACTAATAAAAGAAAAGTTTTTCTTGAGAGGTTAAACAAGTCCAATAACATATTTGAAAAGTTCTCTTTTTGGGGAAAACTCCATAATAACAAGAGAGAAAAATGGTCCAAAAATAATAATAAAAAAGGGGGCCCAAAAAATAAAAATTTAATTTCCTGGCAAAATTTTAATTAATAAAACAAGGTTAAAATTTTGGGGTGTTACACCTCATCTAGACGCGCGATGGCTATGGGCTGCCCTAGGTTGGTTCGCCCACCCCTAGAGCCTCGAGGATCGCTGCCCTTCAACACGAAGAACGAACGAAGAACGAGAGAGAAAGAACAAGGGAGAGATGTAAAACTAGGGTAAAAAGTAGATGGGTTTTGCGATTGTGTGTTATTGTTCAATCGGCCGTCACCCCTTAAATATATAAGAGGCGGATGGACTTCCCGTGCAAGGAAAGATTTACAATTCACGTTCAAAACCCTAGATGGGTCCAACTCAGAATCCAAACTTTCCAAAACTGTTCGGTTTACAACCTGGCTGCATCTTGCGGGTCATGTTTGAGACAGTAAACAATGTCAGATGGAAACGTGCCCAAAAGCAATCTTGACCGTTTCGACAAGACGAACAACTTTCATGTTGAACGTTTTTTGACCAGAGGCCATCTTGAGGGGGTTTTCGGCCGTTTCTTGAAGTCTGCGGCAGAAAAATGCAAAATCCGGACAAACATCCCTGGAGTGTCCGGCTAACCTCGGAGAAATCCAAAACCCGGATGATCATTACCGAAGTGTTCGACCATCGTGATGCAGCCGCGCATTCTCGTCTCTAACTTTTGCATATGAACTCCAATTGAGATGTTTTTATATCAAAATCAATCGTTTCGATGAGACGCACAACTTTCATGTTGAAACTTTTTCCATTCGAGGCCATTTTAAATGGGTTTCAAGCCATTATTTAATCTGGTGTCAACATGAGCATCTCTGAACTTGTCATAACTTTTGCATCCGAGCTTCATTTTAGACCATATTCATATATATCTTGATCTTCTCGAAGAGAGCCATCCCATGATGACTGTCAATAATAAGTTTGAATTAATCTTGACATAGCTTCAAGCTACTCTTCATGATCGTGCCACTTTTGAGCGCCAACACATGCCCCCCTGTTTTTTGGCAAAGCTGGCATGCCGAAAAATAAATCGTACCATGTTTGTTCTAAGGGCGATGTCAACACTCCATCGGCCATTTATATGTGCTTAGGGCGATAAATCTATATCGGCCGTGTTCATGCTTGGGGCGATAATTTTATATCGGCCATTGATTTTAACTTCTTATTTACATCATACCTTGGAACCGATTACCACCAATCGACTTTAAAGAGATGGGAATGAACCCATTCCTTGTGGCACTAAGGAAATCAAACTCCGAGTGGTCACACCCTGTTAAGCAAATAATATCAGGATGATTCCAATCCACCGATGCATCGACCAAAGCAACACAAGTCGAATTATCCGTGTGAATGACTTCTACCTCATCGTCGACCCATTGTATTAAGAATTGATGCATGGTAGATGGCACACATTGGTTAGCATGAACCCAATCGTGACCTAATATAACATTATAGTTACCTTGCACCTCCGCGATGAAGAATGTGGTGGCCAAAGTTTTGCTTCCCACGGTGAGTTCCATGTACATCACACCTTTGGCCTCTGCCTTTTCTTTACCCTCAAATCCATTAAGTACCATATTGGTCTTCATAAATGCATCATCATCTAACCCAAACTTCTTGAAGACTGAATAGGGAATAAGATTTACCACGACACCACCATCAACTAGCATCCTAGCAACCGGTGATCCGTTAATATGACCTTTGAGGTACAACGGCTTCAAGTGTTTCACCGGTTCTTTTGGCTTCTCGAAGATAGCGTTCTTCCAGCCGGGCCACATCCTCTTCTTCACCTATAGCTCGAAGCTCGGCAGGTAAGTAATACACCATATTAATATCCATACCTTCCTAAACCGGTGTAGATTCGTAATCCACCATCTCATCTTCATCTCCTAATGTGTATATTGGGCTTAAAGTTTCCTCAATTAAAGGGGGTGTTTCAGGTAGTGTGGACGATGTACTAAGGGTCGCATCATCCTCTTTTGGTGGTGAAGGTGTTGCTGCAGCTAATGTAGAAACATCCGTGTTTTGTTTTTGTTTAGGCCTCCACACTTGTTTTGTGAGTGCTATGGGCCAAATTTCAATAAACAATTCGTCCCTTTGCCTCTCCTCTTTGTGTTCTACCTTCTCGTGGTTCCTCATGCGTTGTAATCTCCTTTTCATGGTCTTAGTTAAACCGGGAGGACACCACTTAGGTTGAGTATATGTGGGATCCCTTGGTTTGGCCTTGCTTGTGCTTGCCTCATGATCATCAACCATGGAATCCTGCTGAACAATAACAATATCACCATTAGAAGTAGCCAGATTACCAACAACCGCCTTTTTGATCTCCTTTTGCTTGTCGCATTCTGAAATTTCCACATTAGGTGACTTAACAGGCCACATTTTTTTATTGGCCTTACTTGGAGATTTTTTTGTTGGCCGATTAGCACCATAACTCAAACGGCCTTGGGTGGGATAATAAAGCCTCTCGCGAGCAGGCCTCCTAGGTGTTGTCCACCCCATATGGAAAGCATAAGGAGCCATTGGGGGCTGCCCCCATCCTCCATTGAAGTCTCTCATGTAATATGGCGCATAGGAGGATTGTGACATCCATGGTGTCGGTCCCCATGACCCATATGGCCTTGCATATCGTCGAAACTCTTGCTACGAGAGCGATCTTGAACGCTTCAAATGTGATGGCCGATTAGAGCTAGAACCGGCCGCTTGACTTGCATATTTGGATAGCAGCATATCAAAAGTTGGCTTGATTCGCTTGCGCTTAGCTTCACTCTTTCCCCACTTGCCAACTTCTGAATTCTTGGGCTTGATAAATTTAACATGTGTATCTTCTTTACTTGTGGTTGCCCCCCGAGTGCGGGATTTTTTATGGTGATCTTCAATACTTCCTTGCCATCGGGTTGCTTATCAAGCACAACCTCTCTTCCCAAGACTTTGTCGCCCTCCTTGCCTTTCGTGGATTCACCAATAAGAACATTATCTTTATTAGCAGATTCGGCTATGCTAGGCCGAATTAACATTTTCTTTCCCTCCAAGTCCATGGTGTTTATCGGAAAGGGTTGTTTATCAACTTGCATCTCAGCAAAATTCAATAGTCCATCATTAATGGCCGATTGTATCTCTCATCGAAAAACATTGCAATCGTTAGTAGCATGAGAAATGAATTATGGTATTTGCAATAAGCACGCTGTCATGGTTCTAAGCCTGACAGTAGAGTGGGGGGTAGGTATGGAGAGGCAAGGTCCTAGCTATGGAGAGGTTGTAAGCACAAAGGATGTACGAGTTCAGGCCCTTCTCGGAAGAAGTAACAGCCCTACGTCTCGGAGCCCGGAGGCGGTCGAGTGGATTATGAATGTATGAATTACAAGGTGCCGAACCCCTCTGCCTGTGGAGGGGAGTGGCTTATATAGAGTGCGCCAGGACCCCAGCCAGCCCACGCAGGAGAGGGTTTAAGGTGAGTTAAGTCTGGGGCGTTACTGGTAACGCCCCACATAAAGTGCCTTTACTATCATAAAGTCTACTTGATTACAGGCCGTTGCAGTGCAGAGTGCCTCTTGACCTCCTGGTGGTCGAGTGAGTCTTCGTGGTCGAGTCCTTCAGGCCAGTCGAGTGAATCCTCGTTGGTCGACTGGAAGGCGACCTCTTCTAAGGATGTCCTAGGGTAAGTTACTTGGATCAGGTCCATGATCCTACCCTAGGTACACAACCCCATCATTAGCCCCCGAATGGATCGAGGCTTCGAGTGAAGAAGGAGTTGATGTCGTTTCCGATTAATCTTTGTGCTCTGGTTGTGCGCTGTTCTGGACCAAAGAATCCCTTTGTCGACAGGAAAAAACTTGCCTTCAGTCGACTTGATCCATTCTGTTTTTGCGTCGAGTGATCTTTCAGGCTTCGACGATCTCCGAGCGACGGATCGCCGGAAACACCGCGCCTGACAGACTGATTTGTTGCTCGCGGATTCCGCGGGATGCGAAATTTTGGGGCGCGCGCGAAGCGGGGCGGACCGCGGCGTTCGGATGGGACGGGGCATGGACGCCTCGATCTCCGCGCCGCCTTTTTCGCCACGTATCCCGTCTGCATAACTGTTCCAGATATGATTAGATCGACCGGGCTCACCTGTCATCCACTCGGAAGGGACCTTATAAATGTGCCCGGCGAGGATTTCTGTGCTGCGCCTTAGCATTCTCCCCCCTCTCTGCTTCCTTCCTCCCTGCTCAGCGTGCTCGCTCTCGCCCCCGCACCACTTCCCTTCGCGCATCTCGCCGGCGACCATGGCCAAGGAGAAGACGGCGGCGCTGGAGCGTGCAAAGAAGGCGTCGGTGTCGGAGAAGGCGAAGGGGAGATCCACCAGCCGAGGAGGGTCCTCATCCAGATCCCGCCTGCCGAAAGGCTGGGTCCAAGGAGACTGGATCCAGTCGACCATCACTGAGAATGACATTCTCGACATGGCCAACGAGGGCTTGATCCCCCACGGAGCTGCGAGGCTTCCGGGGAAGGAGTGGCAGCCCCAGCCAGAAGAGGGTGAGTGTGTGCTTTTGGCCACCCATGTTGATCGCGGGTTTTCCTTGTCGCCGAGTGTTTTCTTTCGTGGCTTTTTGAACTTCTTCGGAGCGCAGCTCCACCACTTTACCCCAAACTCCATTGCCTATCTTGCTGCGTTCGTGTCCATGTGTGAGGGTTTCTTGGGCTGTCGACCGCACTGGGGTTTGTTCAAACATATATTCACGTGTCGATCTCAGACCGTGAAGAAGGCGAGCCCCGGTGATGAGAGAACCCGAGTCGTCCAAATGTGCGGAGGCCTGGGGATTCAGGTGAGGAATAAGAGCACCTTCCCGCCCATGACCTTTCCCGAGTCCGTTAGAGGCTGGCAGTCGACTTGGTTCTACTGCCAGGTCCAGTCGACGCCAGGGCAGTCGAGTGGACTCCCTCCGTTCACCATGGACCGAGTGAGCAAGCCTTCCCCTCTGAAGCTGATTCCGGAGGAGAGAGCCGACGTGAAGATGTTGATGGAGCGCGTGGTGCAGTTGGTTCGGGAGGGAGTGACAGGCATGGACCTCTTGGAGGTTTTCCTCAGGCGTCGCATCCAGCCTCTCCAGTTCCGGAGCCACTGCATGTGGTTGTACTGTGGGACCGAAGACGAGACCAGAGTCCATCCAGAAGCAGTCGACGATGTCACTCTGGAAAGATGGATGGCGGCCGTCACCGGAAACAAGGACAACCCGCGCGGAGCCAGAAGGGTTCCTCCACTCGACCACAACAGCGACTCAAACAAGGTACACTTGCTCTGCTCTCCACTGCGCCCTCGTCGTATTCATTTCTGTTAATCCTGCCGACTGGTCGACTGATTCTTGTCTGGGCATTTGTTAGGCCCTCACCGAGCTGTACTCGATGCCCAATGGGGCACAAGCTTCGACTGAGGAGGGCGAGGCGAGCGGAGGCGAGAGCCAGGAAGAGGAGGAATGGGACTCGGATGTCGCAGAGGACGATGACGATGATGATGATGATGTCGGTGATGAAGACGACGTCGAGGACGAGGAAGAGGAGGAGGAGGAGGTCGTGCCACCGCGCTCGGAAAGGCGGTCGAAGCTCGTCCACGACCCTTCGACTGAACGTGGCAAGGGGGTTGCGACGCAGTCGACCAAGCGCCCTAGGACCACCTCTCCAGCGCCGACTGAAAAGGCGCCGAAGCAGCCCAGGGCGGCCTCGTCGAAGCCGATCAAACTCTTGCCGAAGATGAAGGTGTCCATCCCTACCATATCAGGGTAACCGTGCTGCTCATATTTTCTTATTCTGTGTGAACTTTATCTCTGGTCGACGCTGAAGTTAGTCGACTGATCCTTTGGAGTTGCAGTGCTGCTACTTCTGAGACCTCGGCCCGGGCTGATGACCACGAGATGGAGGATGCAGCAACTTCGAATCCAGGTACTGTATTCTTAACACCGTTCTTAGTCGACTGACTCGCGATCTCTGATCCTGATCCTTCTCCGCAGCTCCACCCAACACTGTTATCAATCTCCCTGACGACGACGAGGATGAAGAACCACTGACACGCAGGAGGAGTCGGAAAGCGTCCGCCAGTAAGGTACCTCAGGATGTGACGGCGCCTGAGATTCTGACTGTGGAGGAAGGGAACACCACTCGACACACGGTGTCCTTCGCAAATCCACTGACGAGTGCTCAGCAGCCCTCCCTCTTTACGACGCACCACGTCCCAGAGGACCAAGCTGGCGCAGCGAAGGAGGCAATACGCCAGGCGGGACTCATGATGGAGCAGCTGAAGACCATCCGGGACGCGAGCCAGGCAGCTTATGACGCCAGTTCTGCCCTCCAAAGCAATGTCCAGGTCAGTCGACCGCTGTTTGTTCTGTTGGATATGCTACCAAAAACTTTTCTTTTCCGGAATTTATATTAGTCACCCACTGGGTGTGTCGAATAAACTCCGTGTTAGCGGGGGCACGCTGAGTGCACCCGCTGGGTGTAGTCCCCAAGGCTAAGGTCGACTGCTGGCAGTCGGCCTTAGGCTTTATGATGTCAATCTTTCTGTCAGTCGACTGGTCGACTGGATTTCACAAACCGGTGGGGGCACGCTGAGTGCACCCACTGGGTGTAGTCCCCGAGACTGTGGTCGACTGCTTGCAGTTGATCACAGTCTTAGAGAATGCATCTCGCACACTTTTTTTTTTGAGGTCGACTGGTCGACTTTGTCTTCAACAGGATTAGTGGGGGCACGCTGAGTGCACCCACTGGGTGTAGTCCCCGAGACTACGGTCGAATGCTTGTATTCGGCTGTAGTCTTAGAAACGTGTGTTTTTCCCTTTTTCACTCGGAAGTGAATTATATTTGACATTTAGTCGATTGGTTCTTCGCAGAACTCTTGTGATCTTGTGGCTCGCTACTCAGAGCTGGAACAAAACATACTCAAGTCGAGCTGAGCTTGAAGCTGGTTCAGGAGAAGCTGACAAAGGCAAAGGAGGAGACCGAAGGTATGTTTGGTGAGACCCTGACGACTGCTTTTCCCCTTGCTTGTTTCAGCATCTGATCTTGCTGTAACTTGCAGGTAAGGTAAGGGAGGCCCAGCAGAAGAAAGACCTTGAGCTAGCTGAGAAGATCAAGCTTGCTGACGAGAAGTTAGCTTCAGTCACCAAGCTCGAACAAGACAATACCAATCTGAAAGCTGCTCTTGGGATTGCCAACAAGGAGGTCAGTCGACTGAAAACTGACAAAGCTGCCCTGACCGACCAAGTCAGCAAATTGACTGAGAAGAAAACTGAACTGGAGGCCTTCCTGAGTGGCCTTGCCAAGAAGTTGTTCCTTATGCTTGAAGGTAAACCTCCATGTTTGGCAAATATTTCCAATTGTGGCTTTTTCCATTCGACTATCTCCTTGACTTAGTGATCACCCTTGCAGAATTTTGTCAAAACTTTGAAGAAGAAACCAGCCGACTGGAGCCAAACCTTGACCCCGTCAATTCTCCGGTGAACGACGAAGTTGCCATGGATGTTTTCCGACTGGAGTCTCGTGTTGCAGCTGTCGTGGACTATCTCGCAAGGCTGAAGGCCGCCACATCTCGCATCGACTCGACGCTCTGGCCTGAGGAGACACTTCAGAATGACCTTGAGTCGCTGATGGCCCGCTTGAACACGATCCCTGGTCGAGTGCAGGAGTGGAAGAAGTCCTCGGCTCGGTGTGGTGCAGATGTCGCTCTGTGTCTGGCCCGAGTCCACTGCAAAGATGCGCGAGAAGAGAAGCTGGCGGCCCTTCGGGTGGCCAATACCAAGAAGCACGACTTCAGATCCTTTATGGAAACTTTCCTTGCAGCTGCCACTCGGATCGCCGACGGGATTGACCTTGATGAATTTGTTGCACCTTCCAGCCCTCCACAGGAGGGGTAAAAAACTTCTTCTGGCTCGACGCTTTAAATTTGCCTCGGTATGCCGAGTGAAATTGTAACCGACAAACCTTAACAGGCTTGACGCCTGAGCACTTTCGGTTCCTTTAGATGTCGATTCAAACTTGGATTTGGTGCTTGAATACGATTGCCTTCGGCTCGGAATGTCTTTTGCAGGTTCAAAGCAAGGTGCCTGTGCTGCAATCGACTTATTCTTTAGTCCACTTAGACGAGCACTGGGCTGCAGCTAAGCCCTCCGAATGAGAGGGTTGCTCTCCACTTGGCAGGGTTTTTATACCTTAGGCGAGCGCTTGGACTGCAGCTAAGCCCCCGAGTGAGAGGGTTGCTCTTCACTCGGTAGGATTTTTGTAACTTAGGCGAGCACAGGGCTGCAGCTAAGCCCCCGAGTGAGAGGGTTGCTCTTCACTCGGTAGGATTTTCACAACTTAGGCGAGTGCTTGGACTGCAGCTAAGCCCCCGAGTGAGAGGGTTGCTCTTCACTCGATAGGATTTTTATAACTTAGGCGAGCACAGGGCTGCAGCTAAGCCCCCGAGTGAGAGGGTTGCTCTTCACTCGGTAGGATTTTCACAACTTAGGCGAGTGCTTGGACTGCAGCTAAGCCCCCGAGTGAGAGGGTTGCTCTCCACTCGGTAGGATTTTCACAACTTAGGTGAGTGCTTGGACTGCAGCTAAGCCCCCGAGTGGGAGGGTTGCTCTCCACTTGGTAGGATTTTGATAACTTAGGCGAGCACAGGGCTGCAGCTAAGCCCCCGAGTGAGAGGGTTGCTCTTCACTCGGTAGGATTTTTATAACTTAGGCGAGTGCTTGGACTGCAGCTAAGCCCCCGAGTGAGAGGGTTGCTCTTCACTCGATAGGATTTTTATAACTTAGGCGAGCACAGGGCTGCAGCTAAGCCCCCGAGTGAGAGGGTTGCTCTTCACTCGGTAGGATTTTCACAACTTAGGCGAGTGCTTGGACTGCAGCTAAGCCCCCGAGTGGGAGGGTTGCTCTTCACTTGGTAGGATTTTTATAACTTAGGCGAGCACGAGGCTGCAGCTAAGCCTCCGAGTGGAAGGCTGGCTTACCACTCGGTAGGATTTTGATAACTTAGGCGAGTGCTTGGACTGCAGCTAAGCCCCCGAGTGAGAGGGTTGCTCTCCACTCGGTAGGATTTTGATAACTTAGGCGAGCACAGGGCTGCAGCTAAGCCCCCGAGTGAGAGGGTTGCTCTTCACTCGGTAGGATTTTTATAACTTAGGCGAGCACGAGGCTGCAGCTAAGCCCCCGAGTGGAAGGCTGGCTTACCACTCGGTAGGATTTTTATAACTTAGGCGAAACGGATTCGCAGCTAAGCCTCCGAGTGAGAGTCTGGCTCACCACTCGGTAGGATTTTTACAAACTTAGGCGAAACGGATTCGCTGCTAAGTCACCCACTGAGGGGGAATTTTATTGTGGACAAAAATAAAAAGTGACAGAAATTATGGAGGAACTATGACACTATTATTTTGAGGTCCATGAACTACAGAAGTACTTTATTGCAACTCATCCGAGTGATAAAACTTAAGTGTAAAATGGGCGGAGTAGCTCCGCGTTCCAAGCTCGGGGCTCGTCGATATTATGCTCGACGTTGTAAAGACGGTACGCCCCGTTGTGGAGAACCTTGGTGACGATGAAGGGGCCTTCCCAAGAAGGAGCAAGCTTGTGTGGTTTGTGCTGATCCACTCGGAGAACCAAATCCCCTTCCTGGAAGGCTCGACCTCTCACATTTCGGGCGTGGAAACGGCGCAGATCTTGTTGGTAGATGGTCGACCGGATCAGAGCCATCTCCCTTTCTTCCTCTAAAAGGTCGACTGCGTCCTGCCGCGCTTGTTCAGCTTCTGCTTCGTTGTAGATTTCAACTCGGGGAGCATTATGCAGAAGATCACTCGGTAAGACCGCTTCAGCTCCGTAGACCAAGAAGAATGGAGTTCTTCCGGTCGACCGATTAGGTGTGGTCCGCAGTCCCCAGAGTACAGAGGGAAGTTCATCGACCCAAGCTCCAGCCGCGTGTTTGAGATCACGCATCAGTCGAGGCTTCAATCCCTTAAGAATCAGTCCATTAGCTCGTTCTGCTTGTCCATTCGACTGCGGATGGGCGACTGAAGCGTAGTCGACCCGTGTGCCCTGGGAGTCGCAGAAAGCTCTGAATTCCTCTGAGTCAAAGTTCGACCCATTATCCGTAATGATGCTGTGCGGGACTCCATATCTGAATATTAGTTCCCTGATGAAGCTAACAGCAGTACCGGTGTCAAGGCTCTTGATTGGTTTAGCCTCGATCCACTTGGTGAACTTGTCGACTGCCACCAGTACGTGCGTGAAGCCACTTCGTCCTGTTCTCAAAGGACCGATCATGTCCAGCCCCCAAACTGCAAAAGGCCAGACGAGTGGGATGGTCTTCAAAGCTGACGCAGGCTTGTGCGACATATTCGAGTAGAACTGACATCCCTCGCACTTATCTACTATCTCTTTTGCCATCTCATTCGCCTTGGGCCAGTAAAATCCGGCTCGGTATGCTTTGGCCACGATGGTCCGAGAGGACGCATGATGACCTTCTTCTGGTGTTATGCACTTCTGACCGACTCCAGTCGCGCTTTCTCTGTATAATTGTCCTTTGATTACGGTAAAGGCCTTAGATCGACGGACGATCTGTCGAGCCTCTTCCTCATCCTCCGGAAGCTCTTTCCTCAAGATATATGCGACATACGGAATCGTCCAGTCGGGAATGACCACCAAAACCTCCATGATCAAGTCGACCACCGCTGGGACTTCAACTTCAGTCGGATCTGTGGCGCTCTTGGGCTGCGGAGTTTCTTCGGTGAAAGGATCTTCTTTGACTGACGGAGTGTGTATATGCTCCAAGAACACACCACTCGGAATGGCTTCTCTCTTGGAACCTATCTTTGCTAGATCATCAGCTGCTTGATTTTTCAGTCGGGGTATATGATGGAGCTCCAACCCCTCGAACTTCTTCTCCAGCTTCCTCACTGCACTGCAGTATCCAGTCATGGCTGGGCTTCTCACGTCCCACTCTTTCATCACCTGATTGACCACTAAATCCGAGTCGCCATAGACCATTAGGCGACGGACGCCGAGTGAAATGGCCATGCGCAACCCATATAGGAGGGCCTCATATTCTGCCTCATTGTTGGAGGAATCAAAGTGAATCTGGAGCACATATCTGAGCTTATCTCCTCTGGGGGAAACCAGGACAACCCCAGCACCGGAACCATTCAACATCTTAGAGCCATCGAAAAACATGGTCCAATGCTCCGAGTGAACTTCAGTCGGCTGCTGTTGTTCAATCCACTCGGCGAGGAAATCTGCTATCGCCTGGGACTTAATGGCTTTCTTTGCCTCAAACTTGATATCAAGGGGAAGAAGTTCAATCGCCCATTTGGCCACTCGACCAGTTGCATCTCTGTTGTGCAAAATCTCTGATAGTGGAGCGTCGCTGACGACTGTGATGGAATGGTCAGAGAAATAATGAGCAACCTTCTTTGTGGTCATGTATATTCCATACACAAGCTTCTGATAATGAGGATATCTCTGCTTGGATGGAGTCAAGACTTCAGACAAATAATACACTGGGCGCTGAACTTTGAGAGCTTTTCCTTCTTCTTCCCGCTCGACCGTTAGCACAGTACTGACGACTTGTCCTGTGGCTGCGATGTAGAGCAACAGAGGCTCTTTGCTGATTGGAGCAGCAAGCACCGGCTGGGTGGAGAGCAGAGCTTTTAGCTCGGCAAACGCTGCATCAGCTTCTGGAGTCCACTCGAACTTGTCAGCCTTCTTCATCAGTCGGTAAAGAGGCAGTGCCTTTTCACCGAGTCGTGAGATGAATCGACTTAATGCGGCCAAGCATCCAGTAAGCTTCTGGACATCGTGCACTCGCACAGGGCGTTTCATTCGGAGAATAGTGCCAATCTTCTCTGGGTTAGCGTCGATTCCCCGTTCGGAAACGAGAAAACCGAGTAACTTGCCACCAGGAACTCCAAATGTGCACTTTGATGGATTGAGCTTGATATCATACCTTCTGAGGTTGGCAAATGTTTCGGCGAGGTCAGCGAGCAGGTCGGAACCTTTTCGTGACTTGACAACAATATCATCCATATAAGCTTCCACATTCCGACTGATTTGGGTGAGTAGACACTTCTGAATCATTCGCATAAATGTGGCTCCGGCATTCTTGAGGCCGAATGGCATGGTGATATAGCAGAAGCACCCGAATGGAGTGATGAAAGCTGTTTTTACCTCATCGGGCCCGTACAGACGGATCTGGTGGTACCCGGAGTAAGCATCTAAAAAAGACAACCTCTCGCATCCCGCGGTCGAGTCAACAATTTGATCTATGCGAGGGAGAGGAAAGTGATCTTTCGGGCAGGCCCGGTTGATGTGCTTGAAATCAATGCACATTCGGAGCGACTTGTCCTTCTTAGGAACCATGACGACATTAGCGAGCCACTCGGAGTGGTATATCTCTCGGATAAATCCTGCCGCCAACAGTCGAGCCACTTCTTCACCGATGGCCTTTCTCTTCTGGACGGCGGACCGCCGAAGATGCTCTTTGACTGGTTTTGCAGACGAGTCGACTCTTAGGCGATGCTCAGCCAGTCCCCTGGGAACACCTGGCATGTCAGCGGGCTTCCATGCAAAAATGTCCCAGTTCTCACGGAGGAACTGGATGAGCGCTTCTTCCTATTTTGGGTCGAGTGTTGTGGAGATGCGGGTCGGAGCTGCTTCGGGGTCGGTCGGGTGAATGTGAACAGGCTTCGTCTCACCGGACGACTGGAATGCAGACTCTGTGGCGGGCTTCTTGGATCGCAGCAAGTCACTCGGATCTGCGTTTTGCTTGTATTCTTCGAACTCGACCGCTGTCACTTGGGAATCGGCAATCTTGGAGCCCTTCTGAAAGCACTCCTCTGCCTTTTTCCTATCACCGGTGACAGTGATCACACCTTTGGGACCGGGCATCTTCAATTTGAGGTACACGTAACATGGTCGAGCCATGAACCGTGCATAGGCTGGTCTCCCCAAAATGGCATGATATGCACTTTGAAAATCCACGACCTCAAACGTCAACTTTTCTTTGCGAAAATGCTTCGAATCACCAAACACTACGTCCAAAGCTATCTGGCCGAGTGACTCGGCCTTCTTCCCTGGTATAACTCCATGGAAGCTCATGTTACTAGTGCTCAGTCGGGACATCGGAATGCCCATACCTTTCAATGTGTCTGCATACAATAAGTTCAGCCCACTTCCACCATCCATCAGCACCTTTGTCAGTCGAGTGCCTTCGACAACTGGATCGACCACCAAAGCTTGCCTCCCGGGGGTGGCAATATGAGTCGGGTGATCAGATTGGTCGAATGTGATGGGTGTTTGAGACCACTTCAGATAATTTGCCTTTGCTGGGGCAACCATGTTCACCTCTCGGTTAATCACTTTCAGTCGACTTCTGCTTTCCACATCTGCAAAGATCATCAGAGTGGAGTTGATATGCGGATATCCTCCCTCACTGTCCTCTTTGTCTTCGGCCTTGTCCGACTCCTTCTCCTTGTCCTTAGACTGTTTTCCCTGAAACTGCTGGATCAGGAGTCGACATTGGCGAGTGGTGTGCTTTGGGTAAATGATATTCCCCTCTTCATCTTTCTTTGTGTGAATGTGACACGGCATATCCATCACGTCGTTCCCTTCTTTATCCTTTACCTTCTTGGGGTTCCAGGATCCTTTTGGTTTCCCCTTAAACTTTCCTTGAGTCACGGCCAGAGCCTCTCCAGGAGCTGCCGGTTCAGCCTTCCGCTTCTGTTTCCGACTGGTGTTTCCTTTTTCCGACTGACTCGGCTTGTGCTTGCCGCTTCGGAGTCGGTCTTCTTCTTCGCCGTTGGCGTACTTGGTAGCAATCTCCATCATCCGACTCAAGGTCATGTCACCGGTTCGACCAAATTTCAAACTCAGTTCTCTGTTCTTGACGCCGTCTTTGAAGGCGCATACTGCCTGATGATCAGAGACATTTTCCACAGTGTGGTGCAAAGTGATCCACCTCTGAATATACTCTCTGAGAGTCTCATTAGTTTTCTGCACGCAGACTTGCAACTCTGTCAATCCTGCTGGTCGCTTGCAAGTCCCTTCAAACGTTCTGACGAACACTCGGGACAGATCTTCCCAAGTGTAAATGCTGCTAGGAGGTAATTGAGTCAACCATGCCCTGGCAGAACCTTCCAACATGAGGGGCAAATGCTTCATGGCCACCTCGTCGTTCCCACCACCGATCTGAACTGCCACTCGGTAGTCTTCAAGCCAAGTTTCAGGCTTAGACTCACCAGTGAACTTGCTGACTCCTGTTGCCAACCTGAAATTGGGGGGGATAACTGCGGCTCTGATAGCTCTGCTGAAACATTCAGGACCAGAAACATGTACTCGACTGCTCGTGGGTACATCTCTGTCGAGTGCGCCTCGATGGGCTCTGTTCCGGTCGACCAACCCTTGCACGATAATGGATCGCGCGTCGAAGTCTGGCTCTCTGGGGTCAACTGGAACCCTACGCCCTGTACTGTACTGACGCCTATCATCTGGCTGCCGAGGAGCGTAAGACCCACCCCTCGGAGGGGAATAGGGCACTCGACGCCTATCATCTCGGTCGAGTCTGTCGCCATATTGATCTCGCCGATTCTCACGCCCTTCGCGCCGCGGAGGCGATCTGGGGCTGTGAGCCGACTGAACCGTATTCACAGTGACAGATCGACTGTGAATTCTGTTGCGCGACTGAGACACGGCTGAATTCTGATCTCCTGCTGCCCGGAGCAGATCCCTGATCTGCAGCAAACCTCTGCCAGCTTCCGACTGCGAAGGCTGAATGGACTCTGCTATACGGGTCGCAGCTGCTAAATTCTGAATTGGGGTTCGATATACCTGAGTCGGCGGGAAGAGTTGACGTCGACTGGTGTCGGGAACTCGTTGCCGCGCGCGCTCGTCGAGTGCTCGCTGAAGGTTCTCCAGTCGAGTGCGCTCGGCCAAATTGGCCAGACGCGCCTCCTCCAAGGCACGAGCCTCGGGGGTTTCTCCTGCGATGGGAATACGCAGGGGATCCTCGTTCCTGCGGCGAAGCTCTTCTCTTTGCAGAGAGTCGAGTGGCTCGGGCTGGTACTCTTCGTAGTCTCGTGCAGGGTCGCCGCCGTCACCTGCTCCACCACCACGGGCGAAGCCAGGAGGGCTGTGGGGCCCGTCGACCATCAAGATTTCCGCCGCTGGATCACTGCTTCCGCACTCGGATGCGGTCTCTCCGGAGCCAGTCAACTGATCGAACAAGCCGTAGAGAGATTCGTTGGGCTCGATTGCCGCAACTTGTGTAGTGGCCGATTGGCGAGCCACCACGTGACTCACCCATCGCTGAAGCCTCGACCGGCCTGAGCGCTTGCGCTGGCGGGAGACCGGGAGGGTGGACGATGGAGGAGCCGACCGATACTGGGTCGACGGTTGCCGCAGCAGAACGCCGCGGACACATGCGCGAAAATGCGTCGCACCGCGGACGGGGAGCGCGTCTACGTCGAGTGGAGCCTCCTGAAGCCATGTGGAGTCGTCGGCGACGAAGGTGAGAGTGCCGAGACGGATCTCTTGACCCTTGACCAAAACTCCAGCAGACACCATGATGAGAGTACTCGGAAGAATCGCAACTTCTCCACAAAATCGCTAAAACACCGGCCCCACGGTGGGCGCCAACTGTCGTGGTTCTAAGCCTGACAGTAGAGTGGGGGGTAGGTATGGAGAGGCAAGGTCCTAGCTATGGAGAGGTTGTAAGCACAAAGGATGTACGAGTTCAGGCCCTTCTCGGAAGAAGTAACAGCCCTACGTCTCGGAGCCCGGAGGCGGTCGAGTGGATTATGAATGTATGAATTACAAGGTGCCCAACCCCTCTGCCTGTGGAGGGGGGTGGCTTATATAGAGTGCGCCAGGACCCCAGCCAGCCCACGCAGGAGAGGGTTTAAGGTGAGTTAAGTCTGGGGCGTTACTGGTAACGCCCCACATAAAGTGCCTTTACTATCATAAAGTCTACTTGATTACAGGCCGTTGCAGTGCAGAGTGCCTCTTGACCTCCTGGTGGTCGAGTGAGTCTTCGTGGTCGAGTCCTTCAGGCCAGTCGAGTGAATCCTCGTTGGTCGACTGGAAGGCGACCTCTTCTAAGGATGTCCTAGGGTAAGTTACTTGGATCAGGTCCATGATCCTACCCTAGGTACACAACCCCATCACACGCCATTTCAACTCGTCAAACAGCGGTATGGTGTGTGATACTCTAATCATCTTATCCTGCAAGAGAGCATCAAATATCTTATCACACTTAGATATATCAAATGTAAACCTCATCTCCTCATCACGATTCTTGCGAATCGGCTTAAGAGCATTGCATGTATAGGGTTTGGCCTTTGAGGACCAAACAAACTCAGTAGTATAAACATCAACCTCATCATCCGAATTATCATCATTGTGTTCAACCATATGCATTCTAGGACGATCGGTTGTAGACCTATGAATCTCTTTACTTCGACTCTCTTGAGCCAAAGCTTTTCGTAAGACTTGATTAATGCTCAAAAACTCATAACTTTCTAGCCTCTCTTTAATGTGAGTTTTCAAACCATTAAGAACAAGATCTTCCAAGTCTCTCTCAGTTATCACTAAGCTATAACATCGGTTTTTATGTCTCTAAATCTCTTGACATAATCGGTGACCGATTCATCATGTTTTTGCCTAACCGATGTAAGATGTCACAACTTTAGCTCATTATCGCCGCTATAAAAATGATCATGAAACTTTTGCTCGAACTGCGACCATAAGAGAATTGAGCCATGTGGTAAAGCAGCAAACCATGAAAATGCGGTGCCAGTTAAAGACAAGGGAAATAAACGCACTTTCAACTCTTCTATGGAACCTGCTTCACCCAACTGTGCTAGATACTGACTCACATGCTCCCAAGTTGTTTTTGTACCCTCACCACTAAATTTAACAAAATCAGGAACCTTATAACCTTGAGGGTAAGAAATTCCATCGAAGTGTTTAGGATAAGGCTTTTGGTACACTACACTCTTTACTTTCGGCTCGTTTTCAAAAGTTTCTAGAAACATCTTATGCAAATCCTCCCTTAATTTAGCTAAAATTGGATCCGAGGTAGATGAAGATGTTTGTGGCAATGACATAGGAGCAACCTGAGTACTAGCTATTGGTGCAACTTGTGGGATGGGCGCCGAACCATAATTCGACGGAAGACCAAACATGCTTGCGCCTATGGGTGGTGTGACAAAGGGATTCATCGTTGAGGCCGAATTGGGCACACTCATAATAGGATTAGGGTATGTAGGTGCAGCCACAAGCTGGTTGGTTTGAGTAGGGTAAAAATTCAACGACATATTATATTGTTGTTGCATAGGTGGTGCCGATGAAATAGGTAAAATTGGACTAGGGTTTTCAGATATACCAATAGTACCACTAGATGATGGAGGCATATTTTTCTGAGCATTAGCACTAGCCACAAAAGAATTGTATGTCATCACATTACCCTTACTAACAAGACTTTCAATCACAGCCACTTGCTTTGGAGAAAAAACTTTACTCATAGTAATTACATCTTGTTTGTCGATGAGGGGAGGAAAATTGACGTTTCCAACCGGAGTGATGTTGCCTTGACGGTCCTTCTTGAAACTTGAAAGAAACGCTTCCAAATCCTCCTCCTCGCGCTTTTTTTGAGCGCCTCAAAAGCCTCTTCACGCTGCTTCTTGCGCGCTTCGTAGGCTTGGTGATGTTCATCCGATAGTTCATCAAGACCGGGCTTAATTATGTTATCGGCGTCAACTTCTGAGGGCTTGGGGAGATTAGACATGGTTGGTGATGATTCTTGATCTTTCATCCCCAGCGAAGTCGCCAAAAAGTGTGTTCGCACACGAACACGTCACCATCTACCTCCAACACCGAGGGTGATGCACCGCAGCTCACGTCGAAGGAGGCCCGTCCAGAAGCGCGGTACGCAAGCAATCCGGCTGGCGCTTTTGAGCACCCGAAACCCCACACGCTCGGGAGGGATCCCGTCTGGACGCGCGGCGGCTATGGGCTGCCCTAGGTCGGTTCGCCCGCCCCTAGAGCCTCGAGGATCGCTGCCCTTCAACATGAAGAACGAACGAAGAACGATAGAGAAAGAACAAGGGAGAGATGTAAAACTAGGATAAAAAGTAGATGGGTTTTGCGATTATGTGTTGTTGTTCAATCGGCCATCATCCCTTAGATATATAAGAGGCGGATGGACTTCCCGTGCAAGGAAAGATTTACAATTCACGTTCAAAACCCTAGATGGGTCCAACTCGGAATCCAAACTTTCCAAAGCTGTTCGGTTTACAACCTGGCTGCATCTTGTGGGTCATGTTTGAGGCAGTAAACGCCTTCAGATGGAAACGTGCCCAAAAACAATCTTGGCCGTTTCGACGAGATGAACAACTTTCATGTTGAACGTTTTTTGATCAGAGGACATCTTGAGGGGATTTTCGGCTATTTCTCGAAGTCTGTGGCAGAAAAATCCAAAATCCGGACAAACATCCCCGAAGTGTCCGGCTAACCTCGGAGAAATCCGAAACCCGGATGATCATTCCCGGAGTGTCCGACCATCCTGATGCAGCCGCATATTCTTGGCTCTAACTTTTGCATACGAACTTCGATTGAGACGTTTTTATATCAAAATCAATCGTTTCGACGAGACGCACAACTTTCATGTTGAAACCTTTTCCATTGGAGACCATTTTAACTGGGTTTCAAGCCATTCTTTAATCTGGTGTCAACATGAGCATCTCTGAACTTGTCATAACTTTTGCATCCGAGCTTCGTTTTAAACCATCTTCATATCTATCTTGATATTCTCGAAGAGAGCCATCCCATGATGACTTTCAATAATAAGTTTGAATTAATCTTGACATAGCTTCAAGATAATCTTCATGATCGTGCCACTTTTGAGCGTCAACAGTATGTATACACCCTTGTTCAACCGTATACTGAAAGTTTTCTTGAAGGAATAGAGGTAGAGGAATGCGCTAAAAGCCGGTATCATGGAGACTTTGTTCAGAGAGCTCTAGTTTTAAAACCGAGGTGTCCTCTCAAAAGACACGTTTCGGTTGGTTTAAACACATGAACATGGAAAGGTGCATGATCGCGTACGGATGTCGCGAGTTAAGCCAAGCCTCGTTCAAAACCATGCAAACGGAAGAGGAGTGGAAAACACTGTTTGTTTTCCAAGTACAATAATGCAAAACAAAAATAGATATGTTTGGAGATGCGGGGTATCGATCCCCGTACCTCTCGCATGCTAAGCGAGCGCTCTACCATCTGAGCTACATCCCCATTGCAGGTAAATATTTTATCACCGTTACATAAAGTAGTACCCAACAAACATTCACAACCATGTTTTGTCTCTGCACACTGCCGGCAAGATCGCTCGCCGCACTGATCTTGCACGTCCACTGACCCGGATGGATTGAGTTGCCTGTGTCCAACCACACGGTTGAGCATTTTGGTATCAGACGCCACACATGGCTGACGACCCCGGCCCGCTGTCCTCCCCTGCCACTGGCTCGGCCACCTCTTTGGCCGCTGTCTTCCCCTGCCCTGTCAGTGCCGATGCCACGACGACCGTCATCTCCGGCAGTACTCCAGCCATCACCTCTCTCACCCCCGCCTCTCGCTGGCCGTATCTCTCCGGTAACCGACCTCTGCACCTCAACCACCCCTCCGACCCTCCTTGCCACCATTGGCTCCATCCTAAGCCCTTAATTGATCACATTTCCCATTACACATTTACACTGCCAAGGGAAGAAGCATAGGGCGGTAGTTTGAAGGAAAAGTCATGATTCTGCTGCCATTCAGCTCAGCTGTGCCTTCTATCCTCACCCTTCATTTTCACATCAAAGTTCATGTGGGAAAACTTCTCTTTTTTGTTTCTCCCAAATAAAAAAGAATCAGAGCTTGAAACTTTACAGATCAACATCACACAAGTACTACCGCGTAAAGAATTGATTTTTTGGCACAACAGGAATTTCTGAAAAATGATGCAACTCATGCAAAATAAAAATTTTGACAAATTTATGTTTCATAAAAAAATTGGAAACATCTTATGCAAAGAGTGGCATTTGTGTATCGTTGGTCTGTGAAGTTTCAAGGTCAAATGTTCTCTTGTTTGGAAGAAACAAATATAAAAATTTCTATATACAAAGATAACATAGATCTTGATACAAATTCGGTGACCTACATAGAAGGTGTAGCTACATGAGAGTATGGAGAATCCACACTCTTTCAAGGGAAAGTCGGATACCCTTCCTTCCAAGGGGGAGATCTCCTCCTTGGGGAGGGGGGGGGGGGGGGTCACTTAGTGGTAAAGGGGAGTGGAAGAGGAGTTGGACAGAAGGCAACATGTGGAGGGAGGCAGAGCTTCACGAGGAGGCAACGGAGCGTTGCCGCGCTAGGGAAATGACAAGATGGAAATTTCCACACATGCAGAGGCATGTGACCTTTATGAGGGAAAATAGAGGGGTTCATACTTGTCGGTGTCTAGGAACCTGTCATGGTTGCTTGCTACAACCCTTTGTGAGTTCAGCCAGGGACTGAACACACTCGGTTTCCTAAGTCATCCATCGCCAAAGAGTGGGTGGCAGAAGGTAGAACACACCAGAGATACCCAGGTTCATGACACCATCGAGGTGTAATACCCTACTTTTGCCTAAAAGTGTTATAGTTGTGTCATCTCGAAGAGGTGATTACAGAGTATGTGCCCCGAATCAGTCGACCCGCTCCCAGGTCACAGTCGCCCCCATTTCTACTGAGCCTGGTCTACCCTTACCCTACGGGGAGGTACCACATGTTTAGCTCTAACAGGGGCGAGAGTGGAAAGCCATCCATACCGACTTGACGCGACGAGGCGTGGCATGCTCGCCCATGCCGCGCGGACTGCTATAGAACGCTCCTGTAGTAGAGGACCGGGTAGGTGAACCTCTGGCGACCACTGTGGATGATTTTGGGGATGGCACGCTTTGTTGACGCCTAAAGTCAAAAGGTGGCCATGCTGCGCCCCATCTTGGCAGCTGATGCCATCCATTGTAGCGACATGATCCGCATTTAATGCTTCTGACAGACGGGTTCTCCCCTCCTTCTATGGAGAATGTCAGAAGTGCCAGGTGTGGTGCTCCACGGGTTGATCTCAGGAACCTCTTGCCGGGTCCTATCGCACCGTGGGACACTTCTCGAGGAAGTGTCACAGATTCCTCACGTACAAGATCGGGTAGCTAAGCTTCTAGCTGCACCAACGTGTGCAGAACCGCTTGTCGGGCGCCATCGTTAAAGCCTTGGTCCGCCGGCCTGGGATACCCTGTTTTCCTCTGGGCTGATAGCAGCCCTCGGGCCCATGCTTCGGCTGTGCCCCGTGGAGGGCATACAAAGGAGGATGGGGCTGTTAACCTCCAAGGGCTTTACGCTTGGCGGCTGGCGCTGGTAGGTGGGGATCCGCTCCCACGTCCCACTCGTGCCGCATTTGTCGCGATGATGGTTTGAGTTGCAAAACGTGAAAGCGTTCCCTCGGTCTCTATACCATGCCTATTGCATGGCCTCGGGAAGTGAGAGAAGTGGGACGCTGCACCTTGATTGGCGTGCATTTACTGCTCCACCTGCCTCGGCCATAAAGCAAGGAACGGAGTCAATGTCTCATTCCTTCCTTCATACCTTCTTCTTCCCTTGGCCCATTCTGTCCTACTGAAAAATGTGTTCGCCTTCTTGCAACCCTTCCTTTTGAACTCGCGGCGGATCTCTCCCTTGCCCCCATGGCCCTGCACAAAGCAATTCCAGTGGCAGGCAAGGGGAAAAGAAAGAAGAAATCTTGTTCGGCGGGTCCGCCGCGGGCCTTGCACACACTAATACGTCTCCAACGTATCTATAATTTTTTATTGTTCCATGCTATTATATTATCTGTTTTGGATGTTTTATATGCATTAATATGCTATTTTATATTATTTTTGGGACTGACCTATTAACCTAGAGCCCAGTGCTAGTTTTTACTGCGATCTTTGTTATTATAGTTGGATCATATGGTGTTTCCCCCCCTCTACCTTCTTGTGATAAATTGAGTTTATCTTTGAGGTTTTACTATTATCAGATTGAATACTATTATGGATTTTAGAACACTTGATGTATGTCTTGTGTGGGATACCCATGGTGACCATGGGGTGTTCTATTGATTCACTTGATGTAAGTTTTGGCACTCAACTCGCGGATACTAGAGGTGACATTGGGGTAATCTATGCATAGGGGTTGATGCACGTTTTCGTCCTTGTTTTTCTAGTAGAAATCTTGGGGCACTCTTTGAAGTTCTTTGTGTTGGATTGAATATTATATATCTGAAGTTGTTCGATGCATATCGTATAATTGACCCGTGGATACTTGTGGTGACATTGGAGTATCTAGGTGACATTAGGGTTGATTGATGTGTGCCATATGGTGTTATTTTACTATGAACTCTAGGGTTGTTTGTGACACTTATAGGAATAACTCAATGGATTGATCGGAAAGAATAACTTTGAGGTGGTTTCGTACCCTACAAGCAAGTTTATCTTATGTTCTCCATGATAGGATCTTTGGAGTGACTTTTGTCGCACGTTGAGGGATTGCCATATGATCTAATTATGTTATCATTATTGAGAGAACTTGCACTAGTGAAAGTATGAACCCTAGGCCTTGTTTCCAAGCATTGCGATACCGTTTTTGCTCAATTTTGATACTACTTACCTTGCTGTTTTTATATTTTCAGATTAGAAAAACCTATATCTACCATCCATATTACACTTGTATCATCATATCTTTGTCGAACTGGTACACCTATACAATTTACCATTGTAGTGGGTGTGTTGGAGAGACAAGAGATTCTTCGTTATTTGGTTGCAGGGTTGTTTGAGAGAGACCATCTTCATCCTACGCCTGCCAAAGATTGATAAACCTTAGGTCATTCACTTGAGGGAAATTTGCTACTGTCCTACATAACTCTGCACTTGGAGGCCCAACACGAGTCTGCAAGAAGAAGGTTGCGTAGTAGACATCACGCACCAGGGATTGTCAATGCCGAGGGGTTGGACAAAGTCTGGCACCTCGTTGGTAGGGACAACAATGAATGGAACACGACCCGGCTCAAGGTGGCCGGTGCGAGGGAGATTGACGTCACAGAGGCTCCGATCTTCATCATCTTCTTCGCCGATGGCTTGGTGCCGCCTTTCTCTAACTTCTTGTTTTTTCTGGAGCACTTCCAGGTACACATGCTCCACCTACAACCCACCATTCCTCACCATGTTTGCCCATTTGTGTGAGACGTTCATCGCGGTGGTGCCGTAGCTGCAGCTCTTCTGCCATTTTTTCTCCATGCGCTTAATTCCCGGTGACAAAATCTCCAACTGTGTATGTGATATCTCTCCAACGTATCTATAATTTATGAAGTATTGATGCCATGTTTACAACAATTTTATATGGTTTTGGTATGATTTGATTAGAACTAACCCAGACTGACGTTGTTTTCAGCAAAACTACGGTGGTGTCATTTTTTGTGCAGAAATAAAAGTTCTCGAAATGGGCTGAAAATTTACGGTGATCGTTTATGGACCAGAAGAGACCCACGGAGCACCAGAGTTGGACCAGGAGGTGACCGAGGAGGCCACAAGCCTGGGGGGCGCCACCCCCAGGGCGAGCCTCCCGAGCTTGTGGGGCCCTGTTGGAAATATGCCCTAGAGGCAATAATAAAAGGATTATTATTATATTTCTTTGTTCATGATTGTCGTATTTTATTCATGGTGGTAGCATAAGAGCTAAAACTCAGATGGGCACTTTCCAACACTTTTTTCATGAATGCAAATGACACTGACATATATGTGATGTTTTTCTGAAAATTTTGGTATCTTATTTGCATTTTTTTGATTTAGGATGAATTAGTTATGAAGTTTTCAAACTGACGGTCAAACGGTCAAAGGGCAAAAGCATAAGAGGAGCAAAGTGACTTGGACAAAACCGATGACTTTTGGAAATTAGGGGTAAAATAGACGAGTGGGACACAACTAGGGGCATAAATCTAATTACCCCTTTTATTTTCATATTCCAAAAACCTATATCTACTATATGTTACACTTGTATCACCATCTCTTCGTTGAACTAGTGCACCTATACAATTTACCATTGTATTGGCTGTGTTGGGGATACAAGAGATTCTTTGTTATTTGGTTACAGGGTTGTTTGAGGGAGACCATCTTCATCCTACGCCTCCCACAGATTGATAAACCTTAGGTCATCCACTTGAGTGAAAATCTCTACTGTCCTACAAAACTCTGCGCTTGGAGGCCCAACACGAGTCTACAAGAATAAGTTGCATAGTAGACATCAAGATCTTTTCTGGCGCAGTTGCCGGGGATATGAGTTCTTGAAGGTATATCTTTAGATCTTGCAATTGAATCTTTTAGTTTCTTGTTTTATCACTAGTTCGGTTTTTAAAAGAAAACTACAAAAAATGGATTTGAGGTTGCCTCATATTATTCATCTTTATAATGTCTTCCTTGAAATGATGGTGCGGAAAATTGTGCTCAATTGTTAGAAGAAGAATTCAATAAAATGTTTGGCATAAAATCTTTGAATGATGAGCATTATTGCAATGTTGTTAGTATTAATTCTTTGAATATCCATGATGCTAATGATATGCAAATCCATAAGCTTGGAGATGCTATGTTTGATGAAGATGATATTTTTTGTCCCCCAAGTTTTGATGAGCAAATTTATTATGATGATAGCATGCCTTCTATTTATGATGATTGTGTTGATGAAAGTGGGGTTGATAGAGTGTAACCTCTAGTTAATGTTCCCAATATTTTGGAGGGTGTTGAATCTTTGCACAATATTGGTAAAAGTGGATTTGGAGAGGTCATGACTTTATTTAGTGATGAATCCACTATTTTGGAAGAGGTTTCAATTGATTATTATGAAAACAAAGTTGTTATCTTTGATGACTATTGTGATGACACTTATGATATAAAGAATAATGATAACCATGGAACTTGTCATCATAATTTTAATTCTCAATATGATTATTCCAACCAAGTATCACATGCTAGTTATTTCACTGAATTTGCTTCCATTATTGTGAATAAGAAGAAATTTGGTTATATGGAGAGTAATAAAATTTCTATGCTTGTGGATCATAAAAATAATGCTTTATGTGATAGTTATATTGTTGAGTTCATTCATGATGCTACGGAAAATTACTATGAGAGAGAAACATATGCTTTTACTTATCTCAATAATATCAAGTTTCCTCTCTATGTGTTGAAAATCTTGAAGTCATGCTTTTTTTGCCTTCCTATGCTAGTTGATTCTTGTTCCCACAAATTTTTTGCTCACAAAATCCCTATGCATAGTAAGTGGGTTAGACTTAAATGTGCTTGACATGTGATTCATGATGCTCTATTTGCATTTCAATTCTTTACTTCTATGTGAGCATCATTGAAATTATCATGCCTAGCTCATAAGCATTAAAGAAAAGCGCTTGTTGGGAGACAACCCAACATTTAACCATACTATTTTTATGTGTTCACATAATTAAGATACTGTAGTAATCATGTTTTACAGTTTTTGTTTCAATAAAGTACCAAGTAAAGCCTTTGGGATGATGCAGATGATAGTTGGCTTGATTCTGTGGAAAAACAGAAACTTTTGCGCCTAGTTCTGGAATTTTGTAAATTATTAGCAACGTGCTCTTGCTCTGATTTTTTTGCACATGCTTGATATACAAATTTCCCACGTGTCCTTATTTTTAAGAATTTTTAGAGTTACGGAAGTATGAGCAATATTCAGATCTTTACAGACTGTCCTGATTTGGACATATTCTGTTTTTAATGCATAGTTTGCTTTTTTATAGTTTCTATGGCTTATATTTCTCAATATAAATTGTGGAAATGATATAGTACAATAGGCATTATGTGGAAACAATTTTGAATCTTGTCTTGACAGTACCCAAGTGGATGATTTGTTTTATCATACTAACCCATCTCACGAAGTTCTGTTAAGTTTTTTGTGATTGAAGTTTTCAAGTTCTGGGTGAGATATTGATACGTCTCCAACATATCTACTTTTTTTCACGCTTTTACTCTTGTTTTGGACTCTAATTTGCATGATTTGAATGAAACCAACCCCGGACTGACACTATTTTCAGCAGAACTACCATGGTGTTGTTTTTGTGCAGAAATAAATGTTCTCGGAATGGAACGAAACTTTGCACGGATTTTTATATCAATAATAAGAATTTCTGGAGCCAAGACCTACAGGAGAGGGGCACCTGGGTGGGCACAACCCACCAGGGTGCACCCCCTCTCTTGGTGCGCCCAGGTGGGTTGCACCCACTTGGTGGCCTCGCAGACGACCCCCCTGATACTATAAAATCACATATTTCCAGAAAAAAATCAGGGAGAAAGAATTATCGCGATCCATGAGACGGAGCCGCCGCCAAGCCCTGTTCTTCCTTGGGATGGTAGATCTGGAGTCCGTTTGGGGCTCCAAAGAGGGGGATCTTTGTTCTTCATCATCACCAACCCATCTCCATCACCAATTCCATGATGCTCCCCATCGGGAGTGAGTAATCCCTTCGTAGGCTCGCTGGTCGGTGAGGAGTTGGATGTGATTCATCATGTAATCAAGTTAGTTTTGTTAGGTCCTGATCCATAGTATCCACTATGTTCTTAGATTGATGTTGCTATGACTTTGCTATGCTTAATGCTTGTCACTTTGGGCCCGGGGGCCATGAACTCAGATCTGAACCGTTTATGAATTCATCATTATATCCATGTTTTAGATCCGACCTTGCAAGTTATATTCACCTACTATGGTTATGATCCGACAACCCTGGAGTGACAACAACTGGGCCCACTCTTGGTGATGACCATAGTTTGAGGAGTTCATGTATTCACTATGTGTTAATGCTTTGTTCCGGTTGTCTATTAAAAGGAGGTCTTAATATCCTTTAGTTTCCAATATGGACCTCGCTGCCACGAGAGGGTAGGACAAAAGATGTCATGCAAGTTCTTTTAATAAAGCATGTATGACTATTTACGGAATACATTCCTACATTATATCGATGAACTGGAGCTAGTGCCGTATCTCCCTAGGTTATAACTGTCACATGATGAATATCATCCAACAAGTCACCGATCCAATGCCTATGAATTTATCATATATTGTTCTTGCTAAGTTACTACTATTGCCCACTGCTATCGTTACTGCAACAATATCATTTCTACCACTATTACTGTTACCATTACTACTGCTGCTATCATCAAAACTATCATACTACTGTGCTACTAATCACTTTTCTGCAGATAATTAATCTCCAGGTGTGGTTGAATTTACAACTCAGCTGCTAATACCTTCAAATATTCTTTGGCTCCCCTTGTGTCGAATCTATAAATTTGGGTTAAATACTTACCCTCGAAAACTGTTGTGATCCCCTATACTTGTGGGTTATCAAGACCTTTTTCTGGCACCGTTGCCGGGGACCATAGCTATATTTGTTGAGTCACTTGGGATTATTATCAATTTATCACTATGAAGAATCTGAAGGATGCTAAGACTAAGATATTTCCCTCAAAGACGAGGGGAGGTTAGGAACTGCCATCCAGTTCTGCTTTAGATTCACCTTCTGTTATGAGTAAACTTGCAATACCACCACATGCTATGAATTCTGATATGTTGCAAGTTATTGATGATGCTACTTCTACTAATGATGATGCTAGTACCATGCTCCATAATGATGATGTGCCACTTGGTGAATTTCTTGATGAACAAATTGCTAGAGTAATACAACATGATGTTGTTGAATCTGATGATGAGCTTGAAACTGAAGCTCCTGAAACACTTGCTAGAGCTAGCCCTCCTAGATATGAATTTCCTAAGGTATTGGAAGGCTATGTTATGAGTGAAGAGGCAACTAGAGATACTCTTGCTTGTAAGGATAGAGATGATCTAGAGAAACTATTACACAAGTATAAGGAAAAATCTCTGAATGCTAGAATGAAATGTGTTCCTAAGTTTGATACTTCGCCTATCTTTATTGATGATAAGGATTATGAATTCTCTGTTGACCCAGAGTTAATTACTTTGGTTGAATCTAATCCTTTCCATGGTTATGAAATTGAAACTGTTGTGGCACATCTTACTAAGTTGAATGACATAGCCACCCTTTTTACTCATGGTGAGAAAAAACTCGATACTACTTTATTCTCAAATTATTTCCTTTCTCAATGAATGGTGATGCTAAAGCTTGGTACAATACTCTTGCTCCTGGTTGTGTGCGTAGTCCCCAGGATATGATTTACTGCTTCTCTAAAAAATATTTTCCTGCTCATAAGAAACAAGATGTCTTACAGGAAATATTTAACTTTGTTCAAACTAAAGAAGAGAGTCTCCCACAAGCTTGGGGGAGGCTTTGCTAGTTACTTAATGCTTTGCCTGATCATCCTCTTAAGAAAAATGAAATACTTGATATCTTCTATAATGGACTAACCGATGCTTCTAGGGACTTCCTAGATAGTTGTGCTGGTTGTGTTTTCAGGGAACGAACTATTGCTCAAGCTGAAGAATTGTTGAATAACATATTGAAAAATTATGATGATTGGACTATTCCTGAACCACCGCCTAAACCCACTCCAAAGAAGAGGGGTATATTATATCTCAGTCCTGAAGATATGCAAGAGGCAAAGAAATCTATGAAGGAAAAATGTATTAAAGCTGAGGATGTTAAAAATTTACCTCCTATTGAAGAAATACATGGGCTTGATACACCACCACTATCTTAGGTGGTAGAGGTAAATTCTCTTATGAAGTTCAATGAAAATGATAATCCTCACACTATGCATCCTAGCCAATGCCTTTATGAGTTTGAAAACTACATTAGAAAGCAAGATCACTTCAATGCAAATGTTACGAAACAATTGAAATATAATTTTGATATGATTGCTCGTTTAAGTGACTTGTTATTTAGAATCTCAAATGATGTTAGAGGTGTTGGAAAACATGCTTCTATGGTTCAAACCCAGTTAGAACAAGTTGCTAAATCACAAAGAGAATTACTTGATGAAATGAATCATAATATACATGACTTTGCTGTTAGAGTTGCAACTAGAAGAGTGTCACGCCCAATATGCGATACTATCCTAAAGAGACTCGAAGGTCCCACCAAGGATAGAACCGCATATTGAAATGCTTTTGCAAGGTGGATATCATTACATCAACATTACATAATAGATGGGGATACATACAAGAGGCATACAATGCCACACGAATACAACATCACAATACATAAGAGCATCATCCGACTACGAATGAAACACAAACAGAAACTCAAACGACATCCACCCTGCTAGCCCAGACTGTCGACCTGGAACCTATCCCCTGATCAAAGAAGAAGCACAAGGTGCACTCCAAACAACTAACATCGCTCTCGCGTCAAGATCATCGCATAACCTGTACCTGCAACTGTTGTTGTAGTAATCTATTAGCCACGAGGACTCAGCAATCCCATTACCATGGGTATCAAGACTAGCAAAGCTTAAAGGGAAAGAAAGGGGTAAAGTGGTGAGGTTGCAGCAGGGACTAAGCATATATGGTGGCTAACATACGCAAATAAGAGCGAGAAGAGAGCAAGCGGAACGGTCGTGAAGCTAGAAATGATCAAGAAGTGATCCTGAACTCCTACTTACGTCAAACATAACCCAAAAATCGTGTTCACTTCCCGGAATCCGCCGAAAAGAGACCATCACGGCTACACACGCGGTTGATGCGTTTTAATTCATATCTGGTGTCAAGTTATCTACAACCGGACATTAACAAATTCCCATCTGCCACATAACCGCGCGCACGACTTTCAAAAGTTTATACCCTGCAAGGGTGTCCCAACTTAGCCCATGATAAGCTCTCGCGATCAACGAAGGATATTCCTTCTCCCAGGAAGACCCGATCAGACTCGGAATCCTGGTTACAAGACATTTCGACAATGGTAAAACAAGACCAGCAAAGCCGCCCGATGCACCGACAATCCCGATAGGAGCTGCACATATCTCGTTCTCAGGGCAACACCGGATGAGCAATCCGTACAACTAAAACCAGACCTCAAGTTTCCCTAAGGGGGCGCTGCAAAGGGCTCTGGTTCAGACCAGCACTTAGAGAAGCACTGGCCCGGGGGGGGGGGCTAAAATAAAGATGACCCTTGGGTAAATTACTCCCAAGGGAAATGTAGGTGGTGGTGAGGAAAATGGTAAAACCAATGTTGGGCCTTGCTGGAGGAGTGTTATTCAAAGCAAACTGTCAAGGGGGTCCCATAAATCACCCAACCGCGTTAGGGACGCAAAATCCGGGAACATAATACCGATATGACGGAAACTAGGGCGGCAAGAGTGGAACAAAACACCAGACATAAGGCCGAGCCTTCCACCCTTTACCAAGTATATAGATGCATTAATTAAATAAGAGATATTGTGATATCCCAACATAATCCTGTCCACCATGGAGCAATCTTCAACTTCACCTGCAACTAGCAACGCTATAAGAGGGGCTGAGCAAAGCGGTAACATAGGCAAGCAACGGTTTGCTAGGAAGGGTGAAAAGGTTAGAGGCTGACATGGCAATTTGGGAGGCTTGAAGCACAAGTGATAGGAAACGCAGCAAAGCGATAGAATAAAGCATCTAGCATAGCAATGATAGAAGTGAGATCCAGGGTAGCGGTCATCTTGCACGAAATCCCGCTAGGAAGAAGAACGAGTCCATGAAGGAGATGAAGCCACGAAGACGAACGAAGCGTAGACGAACGAATCCTCACGATCGCAACGAAACGGGAACAATTGAGAAGAAGCACACAACATAGTAAACACACCACACATATACATGACAAGATACACAACCAAGCATGATGCATGACAAAGCTACATGGAGCTACTCATGGCAAGAGATGATGCAAACAAGAGCAACACATCAAAGCAAGTTTAAATGAGGCCGGAAATAACATATAACAATTCCGGTAAGTCCTCATATGCAAATTTCGAAATTGGTCCAGATCTGAATAAACCTTATGTTCAAGTTGTTAAACAGCAGGTTAAGATGCACCAAGATGATCTACACGAGATTCTAGTGAAGTTCCATATAAAGTTCATTTAGTTCGGAGCTACGGCCTAGAAGATATGAGCAAAACAAGTTAAACATGGCATTGATGCAAAATGCATTCAAACATCAAGCAAACACGTCAAAACAAGGATGCAACATGATAATATGAAACTACATGCAATTCTAAGCAAGTTTCATATAGAGCACACTCAAAACGGAGCAACGGTTCAACACACACATGAAACAAGGTTAAAGGGCATGCTGTCCAAAACAGCAACTAGGCATCTTGCAAGCATCAAAACAATATGCTACAGCACCTCAACATAAAAACAAAAGGTATGGGCATGATGTACAGGTAAAGCATAACAAAACATGAACACTGATCTATCTCCATAAATCACTAGAAAATGCTCAAAAGACATGGCAAGATTGCAAATAATAACAGTTTCAGACTTTGCAGAAATAACATCAGGTTGCAATGTTTAGAGCTACCAAACAACATGCTACAGGAAATTATCATGGCAAACAAAGGCATGGCATGAATCTACTAATTGCATAGAACAAAAGTCATTTACTTACCATGAGCCAAAAAGGAACATAAGATATGATGGCACCCATGTAAACATGACAAGTTATATGACAGATTCAAACATGGCAGGAACAACGATAAGTAGGCATGTTGGTGAGAATGTACCACTCACCACAGCCAATACATGGCATTACAAGGCACCCAACATCAAGATGACATGTTTATGAAGCTAAGCATGGCAAGATCAAGTTCATAGGGTGCATGGATCACTAGCAAAGCACATGGCAAAACTGAACTTAATGTTGACAGGCTGACAACAATATTATTTAACAAATTTGGAGCAAGATTACAACAAGCTACAACAGGCTATAAATGCAACCAGGGTCATGGATGGATAGATCATGACATGTATAACAAAACATCCTTAGTGAATATCTCCATATTATGCATATAATGACTTGTAGCAGCAAGTTTACATAGCATCACGAAATAACAGATTCAGCCTAGCAAAACAGCAACAACAAGTACCGTACTTAACAAGCTTGATGCACTCACTACATAACTTGCAAAAATACATGGATGGCACCACTGTAAAGATGGCATGATGTAGTTCAAAATACATGTAGAGCTCATGCTCATAGGATGCACACATCAAATGCAACAAAAATGACAAATCACCAAGTTATAACATTTTCAGCAGATGAACATCACATAGCACTCTTGCAACGATGATTCAGGCATCCAGATGAACTCAAACAAACATGGAACAATGGAATGAATTGTAGAGAATCTCATGAAGAACAATTTGATATGTTACACGCATGAAACGAAGCAGTATGCATGGAGTTATGATGCGTTGAATAGGGAACCAAAATGCTGAAAATCTCAGGGACTTAGTGGATTTATACCTCCGCGAAAAGTCAACGCGGGATGAGGACGTGCGGGACGGAGACGTGCGGGGACGGGCGGAGGCGTTTGGTTCGAGGGAGTGGTGGATCTCGTCCCACTCCCCCGGATCTGACCGGAGCAACTCCGGCGAGGTCGAGGACGGCGGCTCCGGCAACGGGGCTTGCCGGAGACGACGAGGGGGCGGCGGGGAGGCGCGATAGAGGAGGCCGGTGAGCTCCTGGCGGCGCCCTGGCACGGAATCCGAGGCGGCAGAGGGCGGAGCGGGAGAACGGCGGCGACGGCGAGGTCTGACAGCGGCGGGTTTGCGGCCGACGTGGAGGCGCGCTCCGGCGGCGGGGCCGAGGGGCGGCCGGCGGGGACGGGCGCGGGCCCGCGGCGGGAGGAGCCGGGCGGCGGCGCTCGGCGGCCGGGCCGTGGGGGCCGGCGAGGAGGCGGCGCGGCGAGGGTCCAGGCGGCGGCGGCGAGGCGGCGGGGAGGCGCACCGGCGGGCGAGGGCGGCGGGCGGCGCAGTGCGGGCCGCGGGGGCCCCACACGGGCGAGCGGGCCGACGGCAGAGGAAGGGCTTGGGTGCCACGTGGCAGGCCACGATGGGCGCGGGCGGCGGCGCTGGACGTGTCCGGCGCGGGGTGGACACGTCCGGTGGCACGAGGAGGAAGAGGCTAGGGTTAGGGGGGATTCATCCGCGAAAATTGAGGGGAAGGGCCTATTTATAGATTCTGGTTTCTAGGAGAGTCCAAATGAGGAGCAGTTTTCGCCCACACGATCGTGATCGAACGACCGAGGGTATGGATGGGGTTTGGATGGGTTATTGGGCCACTTTGGAGGGGTGTTGGGCTGCACACAAAATATGCCTTTTACGGTTCTCTGGTTAACCGTTGGAGTATCAAACGACCTCCAAATGGCACGAAACTTGACAGGCGGTCTACCGGTGGTATACCAAGGCCGCTTGGCAAACCTCGGGCCATTCCGAAAATGTTTAACACCCGCTCACAACAGGAGACAAAGGGGGGGGGGGACGCCGGAGGACATAGGAGTGCCGGATTGCAAAACGGACAATGGGGAAAATGCTCGGATGCATGAGACGAACACGTATGCAACGCAATGCACATGATGACATGATAAAATGCAACATGCAAGCACATGACATGGCAACAACGACGAATAACTGGCAGACACTTGGCGCATCGAATCCGGGGCGTTACAACACTCCTCCACTAACAAGAGATCTCGTCCCGAGATCTTAGGACCGAGACGGAAGGGAAAAGGGATGAGGTGAAACAAGAAGTCAAGAGAAGAAGCAAATAATCGCGAGAACACGAGAAGAAGAGAGGAACGATGACAATGACGAGAATAAAAAGCTCATGGAATCAGATAGACTATGAAACCACTCCGGATATAACGAGATAAGAAATGAATAAGACTGAAAGGATTTAGGCAGCACTCCGGCTGAAACCTAGAGGAATAGAGCACAAGCTTGAGAGGACGGAATGATAGTTGATGAAGACATGACACAAAACCTCCGAAAAGAATTGAAAGAGTTGAATGAAAAGAACGGAGAAGAAAATGACAGCTTGTGCCACGAATGAAATAGAAAGCATCTTTAGACGGAAGGTTTAAACGGAGTTGTTGAGAACATCAACAACAAAAAGAATAAGCTTGTTGTGGTCTTATAGGTAACATCTCAAGATCATAAGGTGATAACCGGCCACAAACGGAAATGATTGGATAGCTGAAAAGAATGAAGAAATGCAAAACTCCACTTCAAAATACTACAGAGATTTAATTGCACTTCGAGACGCGAGAAGAAAGATACTTGAACTCCTCCAACAAAATCTTGATGAACTCCTGAAGAATGAATTAAGTCATGAAGAACCACCATGAAGAACTCCGATGACAAAAGGATGATGAGATAGAATGAAGGAAGAAAGAATAAGATGAGCCCTGCGATGATTTAGATGGAGGTTTCGAAGAAAGGGCCGAGGAAATTTGAACTCCGGAAAAGAAAAGATGAAAACACTTGGAACTAGAATTTATTCATCAAGAACGAACTCCGAGGGAAGGGATTACTAGACGATGATGAAATAAGAATAAGAATTACGTTATTCTTATCCTCGACCAATTTAATGGGTGACGAGCGGATTTGGCATGCAACTTATTCCTCTTGAAAAGGATTGAGAAATGACATATCGCAAACTTGAGAAGGTCTTCATGAACCACCGGCAGGATTCGAAAGAACGAATGGATTAAAATGATAATCAAGGAAAAAGAATCTTGGACGAACCACCGTAAGAATTAGAAAAATGATGATGAGAGAGAATGAATCACCGGGAAGAATTAGAAGAACAAATATGTTTGATGGGATTTAGATGCAAGAGAACGGGAAGAACTCGATCTGATTGAAGAGCACTTGAATGAAGCACTGGGATAATTGGATAACGATAGCTGGAATGATGGCCTCCGGTGAAAAGAAACAGAAATCAACTCCTGAATACTTCGGATGGTTGAGAAAAAGGAATTTCCGACAAACGGAATAATTCGAGAGGGTAACACGAAGCTAGAACTACGAATCTTCGGGAGAACGGGCAAGATTGAGAGGAAAAACTCTTCTTCGGTCTTCAAATAACGACGAGAAACACCACCAAAATTACTGAGATACTCCTGGAGAATGAAAAGGAGGAACGGTCGTACCAAAAGATGAAAAGAATTTGAAAGCAAACTTGGAGATGGCATGTGACTGATGAAATTCATTCTTACGTCAAACTTGAAAAGAATTAGGAATGGCTCCGGAATAATTAGAAGAGTCAGGTAAGATCCTGGGAAATGACCTGTGGGTTAGGGCCCACTAAAGAGAAAAACACCGTTGGAAAGGGGTGTTGAACAGATAGATGATGCACCGGAACAATTGAAATATTTGAATGAGGTGACAACCTCGAATTAATTGGAACACAGACGAATCTTCTGAGATGTCTTCCGAACTCCGGAATGATTGAATGGCGAGAGGCAAACGAGCAAGGAGAACACTTTAACCAAGGGAAAGAATACGATCAACACCGAAAAACTTGAATTGAATCCACCGGAAAAGAAAAGAGATGATGAATGTCAAACGAGACGAGAATTCACCGGTTGAAATAATTGAGGGAAGACTGAAGAGGCTCCATACAAATGAAAATTGATGTTCAAAAGAGACTTAGGCTCCGGGAAGAAGAGGGTGGGAGGGCGGGAAAAACAAAGGCAACTTCAAAGGGAGAACCGACGAATATCTTGAAGAGAAAACACCGGTTGAAAGAATGCAAATGCTTCGCACGAGTAGGATGGATACTCGATTACGGACTCCGGTTCTGAGAAGGAAAAGGGGTGGGCGGGTGGGAAAAGAAAAACAACTAAGGATTGGAAAACAACTTCATTGAGAGCGAATTGAGGATCGAACTTCCAAAAAATGGAGAGGGCCGAATCACCTTGACGAGAAATGCACCGGATGCAAAGAGCTGAGGAACAACGATCGGAAAACCAACTGTGTGATCCTAAAGAAAAAATTGAAGGGGAAGAGGAGTAATTCAAAACACCTACGTCAAGATTCCTCACCAGAGCGACAAAGGGGCTGAGGAGTAAAAAGAATTCCTACTCTCCGATATAACTAAACACCAAAAACAGTTTTCTTCTAGACTTGACAGCGGCCAAACTACACGATCAATCAAGGGGGCTCCTAGGGTCGGTCGAGGCTCTGATACCAACTTGTCACGCCCAATATACGATACTATCCTAAAGAGACTCGAAGGTCCCACCAAGGATAGAACCGCATATTGAAACGCTTTTGCAAGGTGGATATCATTACATCAACATTACATAATAGATGGGGATACATACAAGAGGCATACAATGCCACACGAATACAACATCACAATACATAAGAGCATCATTCGACTACGGATGAAACACAAACATAAACTCAAATGACATCCACCCTGCTAGCCCAGGCTGCTGACCTGGAACCTATCCCCTGATCGAAGAAGAAGCAGAAGGAGCACTCCAAACAAGTAACATCGCTCTCGCGTCAAGATCATTGCATAACCTGTACCTGCAACTGTTGTTGTAGTAATCTGTGAGCCACGAGGACTCAGCAATCCCATTACCATGGGTATCAAGACTAGCAAATCTTAAAGGGAAAGGAAGGGGTAAAGTGGTGAGGTTGCAGCAGCAACTAAGCATATATGGTGGCTAACATACGCAAATAAGAGCGAGAAGAGAGCAAGCAGAATAGTCGTGAAGCTAGCAATGATCAAGAAGTGATCCTGAACTCCTACTTATGTCAAACATAACCAAAAAACCGTGTTCACTTCCCGGACTCCGCCGAAAAGAGACCATCACGGCTACACACACGGTTGATGCGTTTAATTTCGGATCTGGTGTCAAGTTATCTACAACCGGACATTAACAAATTCCCATCTGCCACATAACCACGGGCATGGCTTTCGAAAGTTTAGACCCTGCAGGGGTGTCCCAAGTTAGCCCATGATAAGCTCTCGCGATCAACGAAGGATATTCCTTCTCCCAGAAGACCCGATCAGACTCGGAATCCCGGTTACAAGACATTTCGACAATGGTAAAACAAGACCAGCAAAGCCGCCCGATGCGCCGACAATCCCGATAGGAGCTGCACATATCTCTTTCTCAAGGAAACACCGGATGTGCAATCCGTACAACTAAAACCAGACCTCAAGTTTCCCTGAGGGGGCGCTGCAAAGAGCTCTGGTTCGGACCAGCACTTAGAGAAGCACTGGCCCCCGGGGGGGGGGGGGAGCTAAAATAAAGATGACCCTTGGGTTAATTACTCCCAAGGGAAATGTAGGTGGTGGTGAGGCAAATGGTAAAACCAATGTTGGGCCTTGCTGGAGGAGTTTTATTCAAAGCGAACTGTCAAGGGGGTCCCATAAATCACCCAACCGCGTTAGGGACGCAAAATCCGGGAACATAATACCGATATGACGGAAACTAGGGCGGCAAGAGTGGAACAAAACACCAGGCATAAGGCCGAGCCTTCCACCCTTTACCAAGTATATAGATGCATTAATTAAATAAGAGATATTGTGATATCCCAACATAATCCTGTCCACCATGGAGCAATCTTCAACTTCACCTGCAACTAGCAACGCTATAAGAGGGGCTGAGCAAAGCGGTAACATAGCCAAGCAATGGTTTGCTAGGAAGGGTGAAAAGGTTAGAGGCTGACATGGCAATTTGGGAGGCTTGAAGAACAAGTGATAGGAAACGCAGCAAAGCGATAGAATGAAGCAACTAGCATAGCAATGATAGAAGTGAGATCCAGGGTAGCGGTCATCTTGCCTGAAATCCCGCTAGGAAGAAGAGCGAGTCCATGAAGGAGATGAAGCCACGAAGACAAACCAAGCGTAGATGAACGAATCCTCACGATCGCAACGAAACGGGAACTATCGAGAAGAAGCACACAACATAGTAAACACACCACACATATAAATGACAAGATACACAACCAAGAATGATGCATGACAAAGCTACATGGAGCTACTCATGGCAAGAGATGATGCAAACAAGAGCAACACATCAAAGCAAGTTTAAATGAGGCCGGAAATAACATATAACAATTCCGGTAAGTCCTCATATGCAAATTTCGAAATTGGTCCAGATATGAATAAACCTTATGTTCAAGTTGTTAAACAGCAAGTTGAGATGCACCAAGATGATCTACACGAGATTCTAGTCAAGTTCCATATAAAGTTCATTTAGTTCGGAGCTACGACCTAGAAGATATGAGCAAAACAAGTTAAACATGGCATTGATGCAAAATACATTCAAACATCAAGCAAACACCTCAAAACAAGGATGCAACATGATAATATGAAACTACATGCAATTCTAAGCAAGTTTCATATAGAGCACACTCAAAACGGAACAACGGTTCAACACACACACATGAAACAAGGTTAAAGGGCATGCTGTCCAAAACAGCAACTAGGCATCTTGCAAGCATCAAATCAATATGCTACAGCACCTCAACATAAAAACAAAAGGCATGGGCATGATGTACAGGTAAAGCATAACAAAACATGAACTCTGAGTTATCTCCAGAAATCAGTAGAACATGCTCAAAAGACATGGCAAGATTGCAAATAATAACAGTTTCAGACTTTGCAGAAATAACATCAGGTTGCAATGGTTAGATATACCAAACAACATGCTACAGGAACTTATCATGGAAAACAAAGGCATGGCATGAATCTACTAATTTCATAGAACAAAAGTCCTTTACTGACCATGAGCCAAAAAGGAACAGAAGATATGATGGCACCCATGTAAACATGGCAATTTATATGACAGATTCAAACATTGCAGGAACACCGATAAGTAGGCATGTTGGTGAGATTGTACCACTCACCACAGAGCAATACATGGCATTACAAGGCACCCAACAGCAAGATGACATGTTTATGAAGCTAAGCATGGCAAGATCAAGTTCATAGGTTGCTTGGATCACTAGCAAAGCACATGGCAAAACTGAACTTAATGTTGACAAGCTGACAGCAACATTATTTAACAATTTTGGAGCAAGATTACAACAAGCTACAACAGGCTTTAAATGCAACCAGGGGCATGGATGGATAGAGCATGGCATGTATAACAAAACATCCGTAGTGAATATCTCCATATTATGCATATAATGACTTGTAGCAGCAAGTTTACATAGCATCACGAAATAACAGATTCAGCCTAGCAAAACAGCAACAACAACTTTGGAGGACGTGCGGGACGGAGACGTGCGGGGACGGGCGGAGGCGTTTTGTTCGAGGGAGTGGTGGATCTCGTCCCACTCCCCCGGATCTGACCGGAGCAACTCTGGCGAGGTCGAGGACGGCGGCTCCGGTGACGGGGCTTGCCGGAGACGACGAGGGGGCGGCGGGGAGGCGTGGCAGAGGAGGCCGACGAGCTCCTGGGGGCGCCCTGGCACAAAAGCTGAGGCGACAGAGGGCGGAGCGGGAGAACGGCGGCGACGGCGAGGTCTGACGGCGGCGGGGCCAAGGGGCGACCGGCGGGGACGGGCGCAGGCCCGCGGCGGGAGGAGCCGGGCGGCAGCGCTCGGTGGCCGGGCCGCGGGGGCCGGCAAGGAGGCGGCGCGGCGAGGGACCGGGCGGCGCCGGCGAGGCGGCGGGGAGGCGCGCCGGCGGGCGAGGGCGGCGGGTGTCGCAGTGCGGGCCGCGAGGGCCCCGCACGGGCCGAGCGGGCCGACGGCGGAGGGCACGGGTGACACGTGGCAGGCCACAATTGGGCACGGGCGGCGGCGCTAGATGTGTCCGGCATGGGGTGGACACGTCCGGCGGCAAGATGAGGAAGAGGCTAGGGTTAGGGGGGATTCATCCGCGAAAATTGTGGGGAAGGGCCTATTTATAGATTCTGGGAGCTAGGAGAGTCCAAATGAGGAGCGGTTTTCGTCCACACGATCGTGATCGAACGACCGAGAGCATGGAGGGGGTTTGGATGGGTTATTGGGCCACTTTGGAGGGGTGTTGGGCTGCACACAAAAGAGGCCTTTTACGGTTCTCCGGTTAACCGTTGGAGTATCAAACGACCTCCAAATGGCACGAAACTTGACAGGCGTTCTACCGGTGGTATACCAAGGCTGCTTGGCAAACCTCGGGCCATTCCGAGAATGTTTAACGCCCGCTCACAACAGGAGACAAAAGGGGGGACGCCGGAGGACATAGGAGTGCCGGATTGCAAAACGGACAACGGGGAAAATGCTCGGATGCATGAGACGAACACGTATGCAATGCAATGCACATGATGACATGATAAAATGCAACACACAAGCACATGACATGGCAACAACGACGAATAACTGGCAGACACCTGGCGCATCGAATCCGGGGCGTTACAAAGAGGTAAAATGACCAAGGAACCAGTTTATCCCGAGGGACACCCAAAAATAATTGAACAAGATTCGCAAAGAAATAACACTAGTGCACCTAGTCCTTCTAAAAAGAAAAAGAAACAGAAAAATGATAGGAATTTGCATGCTTCTAGTGAACATGAAATAGACAAACCTCCTAATAATGAAAATGAAACTTCTATCTCTAATGCTGAAACTCAATCTGGTAATGAACATCCACCTAGTTATATTGAAAAAGAAAATGATGAGGTTCATGAAGACACTCAACCAAATAATGATAAGGAGCTAGATAATGATGTTGAGATAGAATTGATACGTCTCCAATGTATCTATAATTTATGAAGCATTTATGCTATATTATTAACTGTTTTGGATGTTTATGGGCTTTATTATACACTTTTATATTACTTTTGGGACTAACCTACTAACCGGAGGCCCATCCCAAATTGCTAATTTCTTGCCTATTTCAGTGTTTTGAAGAAAAGGAATATCAAACGGAGTCCAAACAGAACAAAACCTTTGGGCAAGTTATATTTGGAACGAAAGCAATCCAGGGGACTTGGAGTGCACGTAAGGGAAGCTTTGAGGTGGCCACGAGGCAGGGAGGCGCGCCCACCTCCCCTGGGCACGCCCCCACCCTCGTGGGCCCCTCGCGGCTCCCCTGACCGACTTCTTACGCCTATATATCTCCATAAACCCCAAAACATCGGGGAACAGAATAGATCGGGAGTTCCGCTGCCGCAAGCCTCTGTAGCCACCAAAAACCTCTCGGGAGCCCGTTCTGGCACCCTGCCGGAGGGGGTGGGGGGGGGGGGTGATCCCTCACCGGTGGCCATCTTCATCATCCCGGCGCTCTCCATGATGAGGAGGGAGTAGTTCACCCTCGGGGCTGAGGGTATGTACTAGTAGCTATGTGTTTGATCTCTCTCTCTCTCATGTTCTTAAGGTGATACGATCTTGATGTATCACGAGCTTTGCTATTATAATTGGATCTTATGATGTTTCTCCCCCTCTACAATCTTGTAATGGATTGAGTTTTCCCTTTGAAGTTATCTTATCGGACTGAGTCTTTAAGGATTTGAGAACACTTGATGTATGTCTTGCCGTGCTTATCTATGGTGACAATGGGATATTCATGTGATCTACTTGATGTATGTTTTGGTGATCAACTTGCAGGTTCAATGAACTTATGCATAGGGGTTGGCACACGTTTTCTTCTTGACTCTCCGGTAGAAACTTTGGGGCACTCTTTGAAGTTCTTTGTGTTGGTTGAATAGATGAATATGAGATTGTGTGATGCATATCGTATAATCATGCCCACGGATACTTGAGGTGACAATGGAGTATTGATACGTCCATTTTGCATCATGCTTTTATATCAATATTTATTGCATTATGGGCTGTCATTACACATTATATCTTAATACTTATCGCTATTCTCTCTTATTTTACAAGGTTTACCATGAAGAGGGGGAATGCCGGCAACTGGAATTCTGGCTAGAAAAGGAGCAAACGTTGGAAACCTATTCTGCACAACTCCAAAACACCTGAGACTCCACGAAACAACTTTCTGGAATTATTAAGGAATTATGAGGAAAAGAAATAGGCTAGGGGCCCACAACCTGTCCAGGAGACAGGAGGGCGCGCCCCCCTAGGGGCGCGCCCCCTATCTCCTGGCCCCCCTGGTGGGCCTCCGGCGTCCATCTTCTGCTATATGAAGGGTTTTGTCCTGGAAAAATTCGTGGCAAGATTACGAGATGAAACTCCGCCGCCACGAGGCGGAACCTTGGCGGAATCAATCTAGGGCTCTGGCGGAGCTGTTCTGCCGGGGACACTTCCCTCCGGGAGGGGGAAATCATCACCAACGTCATCACCGACGACCCACTCATCGGGAGGGGGTCAATCTCCATCAACATCTTCACCAGCACCAACTCATCTCAAACCCTAGTTCATCTCTTGTATCCAATCTTGTATCCAAAACCACAAATTGGTACCTGTAGGTTGCTAGTAGTGTTGATTACTCCTTGTAGTTGATACTTATTGGTTTACTTGGTGGAAGATCATATGTTCAGATCCTTAATGCATATTATTACACCTCTGATCATGAACATGAATATGCTTTGTGAGTAGTTACGTTTGTCCCTGAGGACATGAGTGAAGTCTTGCTATTAGTAGTCATGTGAATTTGGTATTCGTTTGATATTTTGATGAGATGCATGTTGTCTCTCCTCTAGTGGTGTTATGTGAACAACGACTACATGACACTTCACCATTATTTGGGCCTAGAGGAAGGCATAGGGAATTAATAAGTAGATGATGGGTTGCTAGAGTGACAGAAGCTTAAACCCTAGCTTATGCGTTGCTTCGTTAGGGGTTGATATGGACCCATATGTTTAATGCTGTGGTTAGGTTTACCTTAATACTCCTTTTTGTAGTTGCGGACGCTTGCAATAGGGGTTAATCATAAGTGGGATGCTTGTCCAAGTTAGGGAAGTATCCAAGTGCTGGTCCACCCACATATCAAATTATCAAAGTACCGAACGCGAATCATATGAGCGTGATGAAAACTAGCTTGATGATAATTCCCAATGTGTCCTCGGGAGCTTCTTCCTTATTATTAGAATTTGTCCAGGCTTATCCTTTGCTACATAAAGGATTGGGCCACCTTTCTGCACTTTATTTACTTTTGCTCGTTACTATTTATCTTATCACCAAACTATCTATCACCTACTATTTTAGTGCTTGCAGAGAAAACCTTACTGAAAACCGCTTATCATTTCCTTCTGCTCCTTGTTGGGTTCGACACTCTAACTTATCGAAAGGACTACGATAGATCCCCTACACTTGTGGGTCATCAAGACTCTTTTCTGGCGCCGTTGCGCGTAGCGCTCTTGGTGAGTGGAACTTGGTAAGGAAACATTTATATTGTGTGCTGAATTTTTCTGTTACTTGTCACTATGGAAACTAATCCTTTGAGTGGCTTGTTTGGGGTATCTTCACCCCAACAAGAAGAGCAAAGAGATGCTCCTCAACCTACTGAACCTTATGAAAATGTTCACTTTGAGATTCCTTCGGGTATGATAGAAAAACTACTAGCTAATCGTTTTGTAGGAGACGGAACATTGCATCCCGACTTACACCTTATCTTTGTGGATGAAGTTTGTGGATTATTTAAGCTTGCAGGTATTCCCGATGATGTTGTCAAAAGGAAGTTCTTCCCTTTATCTTTGAAGGGAGATGCAATGACATGGTATAGGCTATGTGATGATACGAGATCTTGGAATTATAAGCGATTGAAATTGGAATTTCACCAGAAGTTCTATCCTATGCATCTTGTTCATCGTGATTGTAATTACATATATAATTGCTGGCCTCGCGAAGGAGAAATCATCGCTCAAGCTTGGGGGAGGCTTAAGTCAATGTTATATTCATGCCCCAATCATGAGCTCTCTCGGGAAATGATTATTCAGAATTTTTATGCTTGACTTTCTCTTGATAATCGCAACTTGCTCGATACTTCTTGTGCTGGTTCTTATATGATGAAGACTATTGATTTCAAATGGGACTTATTGGAAAGAATTAAATGCAACTCTGAAGATTGGGGTTCCGACGATGGTAAGGAGTCAGGTATGACACCTAAGTTTGATTGTGTTAAATCTTTATGGGTACCGAGGCTTTCCGTGGATTTAGCTCTAAGTATGGACTTGACTCTGAGATAGTAGCTACTTTTTGTGAAACTTTTGCTGCTCACGTTGATCTCCCGAAAGAGAAGTGGTTTAAATATAATCCTCCCATTGAAGTGAAAGTAGTTGCACCTATTACAGTCGAAGAGAAGACTATTACATATAGTGATATTATTATTCCTATTGCTTATGTTGAAAAACCCCTTTTCCTGTTAGGATAAAAGATCATGTTAAAGCTTCGACTGTTGTTCGTAAGAGTAATACTAGGACCTATACACCTCCTGAGCAAATTAATGTTGAACCTGGTATTGCTATGATTAAAGATCTTTTGGATGAGGACTTAGATGGGCATGTTATATCTTTCTTGGGTGAAACTGCTAATATTGCTAGATCCGATACTAAGACACGTAGACCTGTTGTAGGCACGCCTGTTATTTCTGTTAAAATTGGAGATCATTGTTATCATGGCTTATGTGATATGGGTGCTAGTGCTAATGCGATACCTTATGATCTTTATAAAGAAATTATGCACGATATTGCACCAGTTGAATTAGAAGATATTGATGTTACTATTAAGCTTGCTAATAGGGACACCATTAAACCTATTGGGATTGTTAGAGATGTTGAAGTCTTGTGTGGGAAGATTAAATACCCTGCTAATTTTCTTGTTCTCGGTTCCCCACAAGATGATTTTTGTCCCATTATTTTTGGTAGACCCTTCTTGAACACTGCTAGTGCTAAGATTGATTGTGAAAAGAATATTGTCACTGTTGGTTTAGATGGTATGTCTCATGAGTTTAATTTCGCTAAGTTTAGTAGACAACACCGTGAAAAGGAACCATCTAGTAAGGATGAGATTATTGGTCTTGCTTCCATTGCTATTCCTCCAACTGATCCTTTAGAACAATATTTGCTAGACCATGAAAACGATATGTTTATGAAGGAAAGGGAAGAAATAGATGAAGTGTTCCTTAAACAAGAATCTATGCTAAAACATAATCTTCCTGTTGAAATTCTTGGTTATCCCCTCCACCCAAGGGTGATCCCGTGTTGGAACTCAAACCATTACCTGATAATCTTAAGTATGCTTATCTTGATGAAAAAGAAATATATCCTGTTATTATTAGTGCTAACCTTTCAGAGAAAGAAGAAAAAAAGATTACTGAAAACTCTGAAGAAGCACCGAGATGCTATTGGATATACCCTGGATGATCTCAAGGGCATTAGTCCCACATTATGTCGACACAAAATTTCAGTGGAGAAATATGCCAAACCTGTTAGAGATCCTCAAAGACGATTGAATCCCAAAATGAAGGAAGTGCTGAGAAAGGAGATACTAAAACTCCTTGAGGTAGGTATTATTTATCCCGTTGCTGATAGTGAATGGGTAAGCCCTGTCCATTGTGTCCCTAAAAAGGGAGGTATTACCGTTGTCCCTAATGATAAAGATGAATTGATCCCGCAAAGAATTATTACAGGCTATAGGATGGTAATTGATTTCCGCAAGTTAAATGAAGCTACTAAGAAAGATCATTACCCTTTACCTTTTATTGATCAAATGCTAGAATGGTTATCCAAACACACACATTTTTGCTTTCTAGATGGTTATTCTGGCTTCTCTCAGATACCTGTATCAGCGGGGGATCAATCTAAAACTACTTTTACTTGCCCTTTTGGTACTTTTGCTTATAGACGTATGCCTTTTGGTTTATGTAATGCACCTGCTACCTTTAAAAGATGCATGATGGCTATATTTTATGATTTTTGTGAAAAGATTTGTGAGGTATTCATGGATGACTTCTCCATCTATGGATCCTCTTTTGATGATTGTTTGAGCAACCTTGATCGAGTTTTGCAGAGATGCGAAGACACTAGTCTCGTCCTGAATTGGGAAAAGTGTCACTTTATGGTTAATGAAGGCATTGTCTTGGGGCACAAGATCTCCGAGAGGGGTATTGAAGTTGATAAAGCCAAAGTTGATGCTATTGAAAAGATGCCATGTCCCAAGGACATAAAAGGTATAAGAAGTTTCCTTGGTCATGCCGGTTTTTATAGGAGGTTCATTAAGGACTTTTCTAAAATCTCTAGGCCTCTGACTAATTTATTGCAAAAAGATATTTCTTTTGTCTTTGATGATGATTGTGTAGAAGCATTTGAAACACTGAAGAAGGCTTTGATCACAGCACCTATTGTTTAGCCACCTGATTGGAATTTGCCTTTTGAAATTATGTGTGATGCTAGTGATTATGCTGTAGGTGCTGTTCTAGGGCAAAGAGTCGATAAGAAATTGAATGTTATCCATTGTGCTAGTAAGACTCTTGATACAGACCAGAGAAATTATGCCACCACTGAAAAAGAATTCTTAGCAGTTGTGTTTGCATGTGATAAGTTTAGACCTTATATTGTTGATTCCAAAGTTACTATTCACACTGATCATGCTGCTATTAAATATCTTATGGAAAAGAAATATGCTAAGCCTAGACTCATTAGATGGGTTCTCTTGCTCCAAGAATTTGACATGCATATTATTGATAGAAAGGGGGCTGAGAACCCCGTTGCAGACAACTTGTCTAGGTTAGAGAATGTTCTTGATGACCCACAGCCTATTAATGATAGTTTTCCTGGTGAACAATTAGCGGTTATCAATGCTTCTCGTACTGCTCCTTGGTATGCTGACTATGCTAATTACATTGTTGCTAAATATATACCGCCTAGTTTCACATACCAGCAAAAGAAAAAGTTCTTCTATCATTTAAGACATTACTTCTGGGATGATCCACACCTTTATAAAGAAGGAGTAGATGGTATTATTAGACGTTGTGTGCCTGAGCATGAACAAGGAACAAATCCTACGCAAGTGTCACTCTGAATCCTATGGAGGACACCACGCTGGAGATAGAACTGCACACAAGGTACTACAATCTGGTTTTTATTGGCCTACTCTTTTCAAAGATGCTCGTAAGTTTGTCGTATCTTGTGATGAATGTCAAAGAATAGGTAACATCAGTAGATGTCAAGAAATGCCTATGAATTATTCTCTTGTTATTGAACCGTTTGATGTTTGGGGCTTTGATTATATGGGACCTTTTCCTGCCTCCGATGGTTATACACATATCTTAGTTGCTGTTGATTACGTTACTAAGTGGGTAGAAGCTATTCCAACTAGTAGTGCTGATCATAACACTTCTATTAAAATGCTTAAAGAAGTTATTTTTCCGAGGTTTGGAGTCCCTAGATATCTTATGACTGATGGTGGTTCACACTTTATTCATGGTGCTTTCCGTAAGATGCTTGCTAAGTATGATGTCAATCATAGAATTGCATCTCCTTATCACCCGCAGTCTAGTGGTCAAGTAGAGTTGAGCAATAGAGAGCTCAAATTAATTTTGCAAAAGACTGTGAATAGATCTAGAAAGAATTGGTCCAAAAAACTTGATGATGCATTATGGGCCTATAGAACTGCGTACACAAATCCTATGGGTATGTCTCCATATAATATGGTTTATGGGAAAGCATGTCATTTACCTCTTGAACTTGAACATAAAGCATATTGGGCTATTAAAGAGCTTAATTATGACTTCAAACTTGCCGGTGAGAAAAGGTTATTTGATATTAGCTCACTTGATGAATGGAGAACCCAAGCATATTGTTGGGGAACGTTGCAGAAAATTAAAATTTTTCCTACGGTTTCACCAAGATCCATCTATGAGTTCATCTAAGCAACGAGTCATGGGAGAGAGTTTGCATCTACATACCACTTTGTAGATCGCGTACGGAAGCGTTCGAGGGAACGGTGATGATGGAGTCGTACTCGTCGTGATTCAGATCACCGATGACCAAGTGCTGAACGGACATCACCTCCGCGTTCAACACACGCACGGTACGGACGATGTCTCCTCCTTCTTGATCCAGCAAGAGGGAAGGAGAGGATGAGGAAGAAGGCTCCAGCAGCAGCACGACGGCGTGATGATGGTGGAGAGGCAGTACTCCGACAGGGCTTCGCCAAGCGCTCAACGGAGGAGGAGAGGTGTTGGGGAGGGGAGGGGCTGCGCCTTGGATCAGGTGTTCAGACCTACCCTCGCCCCTCTATTTATAGGGGAAGGGGGAAGGGGGCCGGCCCCCTCTAGATGAGATCTAGAGGGGGGGGGGCGGCCAGGGAGGGGGGCTTGCCCCCCAAGCAAGGGGGTGCGCCCCCACTAGGGTTCCCCCCCAACCCTAGGCGCATGGGCCCAAGGGGGGGGGGGGGCGCCCAGCCCTCCAGAGGCTGGTTCCCTACCCCACGCGGCTCATGTGGCCCACCAAGAGGGGTGGCCCCTCCCGGTGGACCCCCGGAACCCTTCCGGTGGCCCCGGTACAATACCGATATGTCCCCGAAACTTTCCGGTGTCCGTATGACAACTTCCCATATATAAATCTTCACCTCCGGACCCTTCCGGAACTCCTCGTGACGTCCGGGATCTCATCCAGGACTCCGAACAACATTCGGTAATCACATACAAGTCTTCCTAATAACCCTAGCGTCACCGAACCTTAAGTGTGTAGACCCTATGGGTTCGGGAGACATGCAGACATGACCGAGACGGTTCTCCGGTCAATAACCAACAGCGGGATCTGGATACCCATGTTGGCTCCCACATGCTCCTCGATGATCTCATCAGATGAACAACGATGTCGAGGATTCAAACAACCCTGTATACTATTCCCTTTGTCAGACGGTATGCTACTTGCCCGAGACTCGATCGTCGGTATCCCAATACCTCGTTCAGTCTCATTACCGGCAAGTCACTTTACTTGTAACGTAATGCATGATCCCGTGACTAGACACTTGGTCACTTTGAGCTCATTATGATGATGCACTACCGAGTGGGCCCAGTGATACCTCTCCGTAATCCGGAGTGACAAATCCCAGTCTCGATCCGTGTCAACCCGACAGACACTTTCAGAGATACCTGTAGTGCACCTTTATAGTCACCCAGTTACGTTGTGACGTTTGGTACACCCAAAGCACTTCTACGGTATCCGGGAGTTACGCGATCTCATGGTCTAAGGAAGAGATACTTGACATTGGAAAAGCTCTAGCAAAACGAACTACACGATCTTGTGCTATGCTTAGGATTGGGTCTTGTCCATCACGTCATTCTGCTAATGACGTGATCCCGTTGTCAATGACATCTAATGTCCATAGTCAGGAAACCATGACTATCTGTTGACCAATGAGCTAGCCAACTAGAGGCTTACTAGGGACGTATTGTGGTCTATGTATTCACACGTGTATTACGATTTCCGGATAATACAATTATAGCATGAATAAAAGACAATTATCATGAACAAGGAAATATAATAATAATCCATTTATTATTGCCTCTAGGGCATATTTCCAACAGTCTCCCACTTGCACTAGAGTCAATAATCTAGTTACATTGTGATGAATCGAACACCCATAGAGTTCTGGTGTTGATCATGTTTTGCTCGCGAGAGAGGTTTAGTCAACGGATCCGCGACATTCAGATCCGTATGTACTTTGCAAATATCTATGTCTCCATCTTGAACATTTTCACGGATGGAGTTGAAGCGACGCTTGATGTGCCTGGTCTGCTTGTGAAACTTGGGCTCCTTGGCAAGGGCAGTAGCTCCAGTGTTGTCACAGAAGAGTTTGATCGGCCCCGACGCATTGGGTATGACTCCTAGGTCGGTGATGAACTCCTTCACCCAAATTGCTTCATGCGCTGCCTCCGAGGCTGCCATGTACTCCGCTTCACATGTAGATCCCGCCATGACGCTCTGCTTGCAGCTGCACCAGCTTACTGCTCCACCATTCAACATATACACGTATCCGGTTTGTGACTTAGAGTCATCCAGATCTGTGTCAAAGCTAGCGTCGACGTAACCCTTTACGACGAGCTCTTCATCACCTCCATAAACGAGAAACATGTCCTTTGTCCTTTTCAGGTACCTCAGGATATTCTTGACCGCTGTCCAGTGTTCCTTACCGGGATTACTTTGGTACCTTCCTACCAAACTCATGGCAAGGTTTACATCAGGCCTGGTACACAGCATGGCATACATAATAGATCCTATGGCTGAGGCATAGGGGATGACGCTCATCTCTTCTTTATCTTTTGCCGTGGTCGGGCATTGAGCCGAGCTCAATCTCACACCTTGCAGTACAGGCAAGAACCCTTTCTTGGACTGATCCATTTTGAACTTCTTCAAAATCTTATCAAGGTATGTGCTTTGTGAAAGACCTATGAGGCGTCTCGATCTATCCCTATAGATCTTGATGCCTAATATATAAGCAGCTTCTCCAAGCTCCTTCATTGAAAAACACTTATTCAAGTAGGGTTAATGCTGTCCAAGAATTCTATATCATTTCCCATCAAAAGTATGTCATCTACATATAATATGAGAAATGCTACAAAGCTCCCACTCACTTTCTTGTAAACGCAGGCTTCTCCATAAGTCTGCATAAACCCAAACTCTTTGATCATCTCATCAAAACGAATGTTCCAACTCCGAGATGCTTGCACCAGCCTATAAATGGATCGCTGGAGCTTGCACACTTTGTTAGCATTCCTAGGATCGACAAAACCCTCCAGCTGCATCATATACAGTTCTTCCTTAAGATGCCCGTTAAGGAACGCCGTTTTGACGTCCATCTGCCATATCTCATAATCATAGTATGCGGCAATTGCTAACATGATTCGGACGGACTTAAGCTTCGCTACTGGAGAGAAAGTCTCATCGTAGTCAATTCCTTGAACTTGCCGATAACCCTTAGCGACAAGTCGAGCTTTATAGATGGTGACATTACCATCCGCGTCCGTCTTCTTCTTAAAGATTCATTTGTTTTCTATTGCTCGCCGATCATCGGGCAAGTCAGTCAAAGTCCATACTTTGTTTTCATACATGGATTCTATCTCGGATTTCATGGCTTCTAGCCATTTGTTGGAATCTAGGCCCGCTATCGCTTCTTCATAGTTCGAAGGTTCACCATTGTCTAACAACATGATTTCCAGGACAGGGTTGCCATACCACTCTGGTGTGGAACGTGTCCTTGTGGACCTACGAAGTTCAGTAGCAACTTGATCAGAAGTACCTTGATCATCATCATTAATTTCCTCTCCAGTCGGTGTAGGCACCACAGGAACGTTTTCCTGAGCTGCACCACTTTCGGGTTCAAGAGGTAGTACTTCATCGAGTTCTACTTTCCTCCCACTTACTCCTTTCGAGAGAAACTCTTTTTCCGGAAAGGATCCGTTCTTGGCAACAAAGATCTTGCCTTCGGATCTAAGGTCGAAGGTATACCCAATGGTTTCCTTAGGGTATCCTATGAAGACACATTTTTTCCGACTTGGGTTCGAGCTTTTCAGGTCGAAGTTTCTTGACATAAGCATCGCATCCCCAAACTTTTAGAAACGACAGCTTAGGTTTCTTCCCAAACCATAATTCATACGGTGTCGTCTCAACGGATTTAGACGGTGCCCTATTTAAAGTGAATGTAGCTGTCTCTAGAGCGTATCCCCAAAATGATAGCGGTAAATCGGTAAGAGACATCATAGATCGCACCATATCCAATAGAGTGCGATTACGACGTTCGGACACACCGTTACGCTGAGATGTTCCAGGTGGCGTGAGTTGTGAAACGATTCCACATTTTCTTAAGTGTGTACCAAATTCGTGACTTAAATATTCTCCTCCACGATCCAATCGTAAGAAATTTATCTTTCGGTCACGTTGATTCTCTACTTCATTCTGAAATTCCTTGAATTTTTCAAAGGTCTCAGACTTGTGTTTCATCAAGTAGACATACCCATATCTACTCAAGTCATCAGTGAGAGTGAGAACATAACGATATCCTCCGCGAGCCTCAATGCTCATTGGACCGCACACATCGGTATGTATGATTTCCAACAAGTTGGTTGCTCGCTCCATTGTTCCAGAGAACGGGGTCTTGGTCATTTTTCCCATGAGGCATGGTTCGCATGTGTAAAATGATTCATAATCTAGAGACTCTAAAAGTCCATCAGCATGGAGTTTCTTCATGCGCTTGACACCAATGTGACCAAGGCGGCAGTGCCACAAGTATGTGGGACTATCGTTATCAACTTTACATCTTTTGGTATTCACACTATGAATATGTGTAACATTATGTTCGAGATTCATTAAGAATAAACCATTGACCATCGGGGCATGACCATAAAACATATCTCTCATATAAATAGAACAACCATTATTCTCGGATTTAAATGAGTAGCCATCTCGTATTAAACGAGATCCAGATACAATGTTCATGCTCAAACTTGGCACTAAATAACAATTATTGAGGTTTAAAACTAATCCCATAGGTAAATGTAGAGGTAGCGTGCCGACGGCGGTCACATCGACCTTGTAATCATTCCCGACGCGCATCGTCACCTCGTCCTTCGCCAGTCTCCGCTTATTCCGCATCTCCTGCTGTGAGTTACAAATGTGAGCAACGGCACCGGTATCAAATACCCAGGAGTTACTATGAGTACTGGTAAGGTACACATCAATTACATGTATATCAAATATACCTTTAGTGTTGCCGGCCTTCTTGTCCGCTAAGTATTTGGGGCAGTTCCGCTTCCAGTGACCCTTCCCCTTGCAATAAAAGCACTCAGTTTCAGGCTTGGGTCCATTCTTTGACTTCTTCCCGGCAACTGGCTTACCGGGCGCGGCAACATCTTTGCCGTCCTTCTTGAAGTTCTTCTTTCCCTTGCCCTTTTTGAACTTAGTGGTCTTATTGACCATCAACACTTGATGTTCTTTCTTGATTTCAATCTCTGCTGACTTCAGCATTGAGAATACTTCAGGAATGGTCTTCACCATCCCCTGCATATTGTAGTTCAACACAAAGCTCTTGTAGCTCGGTGGGAGCGACTGAAGGATTCTGTCAATGACCGCCTCTTCCGGGAGGTTGATCTCCAACTGGGACAGGCGGTTGTGCAACCCAGACATTTTGAGTATGTGCTCACTGACAGAACTATTTTCCTCCATCTTACAACTATAGAACTTGTCGGAGACTTCATATCTCTCGACCCGGGCATGAGCTTGGAAAACCATTTTCAGCTCCTTGAACATCTCATATGCTCCGTGCTTCTCAAAACGCTTTTGGAGCCCCGGTTCTAAGCTGTAAAGCATGCCGCACTGAACGAGGGAGTAATCATCAACACGTGATTGCCAAGTGTTCATAATGTCTTGGTTCTCTGGGATGGGTGCTTCACCCTGCGGTGCATCTAGGACATAGTCTTTCTTGGCTGCTATGAGGATGATCCTCAGGTTCCGGACCCAGTACGAATAGTTGCTGCCATCATCTTTCAGCTTGGTTTTCTCTAGGAACGCGTTGAAGTTCATGTTGACATGAGCGTTGGCCATTTGATCTACAAGACATATTTTGCAAAAGTTTTAGACTAAGTTCATAATAATTAAGTTCATCTAATCAAATTATTTAATGAACTCCCACTTAGATTAGACATCCCTCTAGTCATCTAAGTGTTACACGATCCGAGTCGACTAGGCCGTGTCCAATCATCACGTGAGACGGACTAGTCATCATCAGTGAACATCTCCATGTTGATCGTATCTTCCATACGACTCATGTTCGACCTTTCGGTCTCTGTGTTCCGCGGCCATGTCCGTACATGCTAGGCTCGTCAAGTTAACCCTAAGTGTTCTGCATGTGTAAATCTGTCTTACACCCGTTGTATGTGAACATAAGGATCTATCACACCCGATCATCACGTGGTGCTTCGAAACAACGAACTGTCGCAACGGCGCATAATTAGGGGGGACACTTTCTTGAAATTATTATGTGGGATCATCTTATTTACTACCGTCGTTCTAAGTAAACAAGATGCATAAAACATAATAAACATCACATGCAATTATATGGTAGTGACATGATATGGCCAATATCATATAGCTCCTTCGATCTCCATCTTCGGGGCTCCATGATCATCTTCGTCACCGGCATGACACCATGATCTCCATCATTGTGTCTTCATGAAGTTGTCACGCCAACGAATACTTCTACTTCTATGGCTAGCGCGTTTAGCAATAAAGTAAAGTAATTTACATGGCGTTCTTCAATGACACGCAGGTCATACAAAAAATAAAGACAACTCCTATGGATCCTGCCGGTTGTCATACTCATCGACATGCAAGTCGTGATTCCTATTACAAGAACATGATCTCATACATCACAATATATCATTCATCATTCATCACAACTTCTGGCCATATCACATCACATGACAATTGCTGCAAAAACAAGTTAGACGTCCTCTAATTGTTGTTGCATCTTTTACGTGGCTGCAATTGGGTTCTAGCAAGAACGTTTTCTTACCTACGAATAACCACAACATGATTTTGTCAACTTCTATTTACCCTTCACAAGGACCCTTTTCATCTAATCCGCTCCAACTAAAGTAGGAGAGACAGACACCCGCTAGCCACCTTATGCAACTAGTGCATGTCAGTCGGTCGAACCTGTCTCACGTAAGCGTACGTGTAAGGTCGGGCCGGGCCGCTTCATCCACAATACCGCTGAAGCAAGAAAAGACTAGTAGCGGCAAGCAAGTTGACAAGATCTACGCCCACAACAAAATTGTGTTCTACTTGTGCAATAGAGAACTACGTATAAACCTGGCTCATGATGCCACTGTTGGGGAACGTTGCAGAAAATTAAAAAAATTTCCTACGGTTTCACCAAGATCCATCTATGAGTTCATCTAAGCAACGAGTCATGGGAGAGAGATTGCATGTACATACCACTTTGTAGATCGCATACGGAAGCGTTCGAGGGAACAGTGATGATGGAGTCGTACTCGTCGTGATTCAGATCACCGATGACCAAGTGCTGAACGGACAACACCTCCGCGTTCAACACACGTACGGTACGGACGACGTCTCCTCCTTCTTGATCCAGCAAGAGGGAAGGATAGGTTGAGGAAGAAGGCTCCAGCAGCAGCACGACGGCGTGATGATGGTGGAGAGGCAGTACTCCGACAGGGCTTCGCCAAGCACTCAACGGAGGAGGAGAGGTGTTGGGGAGGGGAGGGGCTGTGCCTTGGATCAGGTGTTCAGCCCTCCCCTCGCCCCTCTATTTATAGGGGAAGGGGAAGGGGGCCGGCCCCCTCTAGATGAGATCTAGAGCGGGGGCGGCGGCCAGGGAGGGGGGCTTGCCCCCCAATCAAGGGGGTGCGCCCCCACTAGGGTTCCCCCCCAACCCTAGGCGCATGGGCCCAAGAGGGGGGGCGCCCAGCCCTCCAGGGGCTGGTGCCCTGCCCCACGCGGCCCATGTGGCCCACCAAGAGGGGTGGCCCCTCCCGGTGGACCCCCGGAACCCTTCCGGTGGCCCCGGTACAATACCGATATGTCCCCGAAACTTTCCGGTGTCCGTATGACAACTTCCCATATATAAATCTTCACCTCCGAACCCTTCCGGAACTCCTCGTGACGTCCGGGATCTCATCTAGGACTCCGAACAACATTCGGTAATCACATACAAGTCTTCCTAATAAGCCTAGTGTCACCGAACCTTAAGTGTGTAGACCCTACGGGTTTGGGAGACATGCAGACATGACCGAGACGGTTCTCCGGTCAATAACCAACAGCGGGATCTGGATACCCATGTTGGCTCCCACATGCTCCTCAATGATCTCATCGGATGAACCACAATGTCGAGGATTCAAACAACCCTGTATACTATTCCCTTTGTCAGACGGTATGTTACTTGCCCGAGACTCGATCGTCGGTATCCCAATACCTTGTTCAGTCTCGTTACCGGCAAGTCACTTTACTCGTACCGTAATGCATGATCCCGTGACCAGACACTTGGTCACTTTGAGCTCATTATGATGATGCACTACCGAGTGGGCCCAGTGATACCTCTCCGTAATCCGGAGTGACAAATCCCAGTCTCGATCCGTGTCAACCCGACAGACACTTTCAGAGATACCTGTAGTGCACCTTTATAGTCACCCAGTTACGTTGTGACGTTTGGTACACCCAAAGCACTTCTACGGTATCCGGGAGTTACGCGATCTCATGGTCTAAGGAAGAGATACTTGACATTGGAAAAGCTCTAGCAAAACGAACTACACGATCTTGTGCTATGCTTAGGATTGGGTCTTGTCCATCACGTCATTATCCTAATGACGTGATCCCGTTGTCAATGACATCTAATGTCCATAGTCAGGAAACCATGACTATCTGTTGACCAACGAGCTAGCCAACTAGAGGCTTACTAGGGACGTATTGTGGTCTATGTATTCACACGTGTATTACGATTTCCGGATAATACAATTATAGCATGAATAAAAGACAATTATCAAGAACAAGGAAATATAATAATAATCCATTTATTATTGCCTCTAGGGCATATTTCCAACACATATGAGAATGCCAAGCTCTTCAAATAAAAAGTCAAACGCTGGCATGATAAGAGGATACAAAAGCGTGAGTTTAACGTAGGAGATTATGTGTTGTTGTTCAACTCTTGTTTAAGATTTTTTGCAGGAAAACTTCTCTCAAAATGGGAAGGTCCCTACGTTATCGAGGAGGTCTATCGTTCTGGTGCTATAAAAATCAACAACTTTGAAGGCACAAATCTGAGGGTGGTAAACGGTCAAAGAATTAAACATTATATTTCAGGTAATCCTATCAATGTTGAAACTAATATTATTGAAACCATAACCCCTTAGGAATACATAAGAGACACTTTCCAGAATGTTCCAGACTCCGAAAAGGCATAAGTACGTGGTACGGTAAGTAAACCGACTCCAAAATAACTCTAATGGCAATTTTAATCAGTTTTGGATTATTTAAGGATTTTAGGAAGAAAGATGTAGTCCGAAAGGGACACGAGGCTCCCACGAGAGAGGAGGGCGCGCCCCCCCTGTAGGGCGCGCCCCCTGTTTCGTGGGCACCTCGTGTGCCTCCCGGACTCCGTTTTCTTGTATGTTACGTATTATGGTCGGTAAAAATTCATTATATATACTCCCGAAGGTTTTGACCATCGTATCACGCAAATATTCTCTGTTTTCATTCCGAGCTGTTCTTGCTGCAGAATTGAGCAAGATGTCGTCCCAAGATTCGGAGGGAGAAAGCTACATAGCTGATTATATTGCAAATCCAAAAGTATACGGGGATGTGGAACGCTACGGCTGGACCACAGAGGAAGAAGAAGACTATGATCCAAAGATGAAGGAGGAGACAAGCTCTGATGAAGAGGAAGATCCACTGCCTCAACCTGGTGATATGCATGTGGAGTTCAAGAAATCAAGTCTCCCTAAGGTCTAATCTATCCCACCATGTTTTTTGTAGGACAACAAGGAAATTTTTAGCCTCAGACGGAAGCTAGAGAAGAAAAGTGCATCAACACTTCCTACTCCATCAACTCCGAAGAAATAATCACATGGGTATGGGCACTCCCCTTGGCAACTGCCAAGCTTGGGGGAGGTGCCCCGGTATCGTATCACCATCACACTCCTATCTTTACCGCTTTATTTAGTTCAATCCTTTTAGTAGTATCTTGATCTATTAGTTCGAAGTTTTGATATCAAGTAGTTTTGAGTTTTTCGTTGTGATCTCTTTATGTAAGTGAGTCCGTGTGCTATCTATAATAAAAGATTAGTGTTGAGTCAAGGGCTTTGCTATGTTGCTATGATCTTGAGAAAGTAGAAAGAACAAAAGAGTTCATAATTATCTTATGGATAGTGATAACTTCACACATAGAAAGTATGAGGCATAAAAATTGTTGAGAGTTGATGAACGTAGCCTTGGTCATCATCGCAATTAATAGGAAGTGATAAGGAAAAAGGGGTTCCCATATAGATATATTATCTTGGACATCTTTTATGATTGTGAAGCACTCATTAAGTATGACATGCTAAAAGAGTTGACGTTGGACAAGGAAGACAGCGTAATGGTTTATGTGTCCCGACATCTCAGTTAAAGTATATTGTCAGTGACCTTCTAAAACATGTTGAGCTTGCCTTTCCCCCTCATGCTAGCCAGAACTCCTTGCACCAAGTAGAGTTACTACTTGTGCTTCCAAATATCCTTAAACCCAATTTTGCCATGAGAGTCCACCATACCTACCTATGGATTGAGTAAGATCCTTCAAGTAAGTTGTCATCGGTGCAAGCAATAAAAATTGCTCTCTAAATATGGATGACTTATTAGTGCAGAGAAAATAAGCTTTGTACGAACTTGTTGTGGAAGTAATAAAAGAGACGGAGTGCATAATAAAGGTCCACATACAAGGGGCAATATAAAGTGACGTTCTTTTGCATTAAGATTATGTGTATCCAACCCTAAAAGCGCGTGACAACCTCTGCTTCCCTCTGCAAAGGGCCTATCTTTTACTTTATGTTTTACTTTAATACTTGAGTCAAGGTGATCCTCACCTTTCCCTTTTTCATTTTATCCTTTGGCAAGCTCTTCGTGTTTGAAATATCATGATACATATATCCGATTGGATGTAAGTTGGCATAGGCTATTATTGTTGACATCACCTAAAGGTGAATACATTGGGAGGCAACACAATAAGCCCCTATCTTCCTTAGTGTCCGGCTGAAACTCTATAACTACAAGTATTGAGTGAGTGTTAACAATTGTGGGAGACTACGAGATAGTTGAGTATGTGAGCTTGCTGAAAAGCTCTATTATTGACTCTTTCTGATGTTACGATAAATTGCAATTGCTTCAATGACTGAGATTATAATTTGTTAGTTCTCAATGAAGTTTACGAACCATACTTGACATTGTGAATTGCTTATTACTTGAGTATAAGAAATCATATGACAAAATCTTTATATGATGCTATTATTAGAATGATCATGATGCCCTCATGTCCGTTTTTTATTTTTATCGACACCTCTATCTCTAAACATGTGGACATATTTTTCGATTTCGGTTTCCGCTTGAGGACAAGCGAGGTCTAAGCTTGGGGGAGTTGATACGCCCATTTGCATCATGCTTTTATATCAATATTTATTGCATTATGGGCTGTTATTACACATTGTATCTCAATACTTATGGCTATTCTCTCTTATTTTACAAGGTTTACCATGAAGAGGGGGAATGCCGGCAGCTGTAATTCTGGCTGGAAAAGGAGCAAACGTTGGAAACCTATTCTGCACAACTCCAAAAGACCTGAGACTCCACGAAACAAGTTTTTGGAATTATTAAGGAATTATGAGCAAAAGAAATAGGCCAGGGGGCCCACACCCTGTCCAAGAGACAGGAGGGCGCGCCCCACCTAGGGGCGCCCCTATCTCCTGGGCCCCCTGGTGGGCCTCCGGTGTCCATCTTCTGCTATATGAAGGGTTTTGTCCAGGAAAAATTCGTGGGCAAGCTTACGAGACGAAACTCCGCCTCCACGAGGTGGAACCTTGGCGGAATCAATCTAGGGCTCTGGCAATTATCTATATGATAAGTGAGTTGGGAGGCGAAACACTAAGCCCCTATCTTTCTCTGTGTTCGATGGCTGCTATTTGTTCTAAGAATATGCTTTGAGTGGTAGCAATCATGGAAGACTATATGATAGTTGAGTATGTGGAGTTTGCTAAATCAAAGATCTGACATAGACCCTTCCTGAAAATAAGATGAATTGTAATTTTTTGATGACTGAGAATGAAGTTTGCTAGTTTTCAAGAAAGTTTATGGTCTATGCTTTAACATGTGAATAGCTTGTTACTTGATCTTGAGAAGTTTATGAGATGAACTACTATTGTGACATATAATCATGCTAGAAAAGGTGATTCAAATTATCATTGATCAAACTTGTGCACCTGCTAGCATTCACACTTCACAAATTATTTCTTTTATCATTTACCTACTCGAGGACGAGCAGGAATTAAGCTTGGGGATGCTGACACGTCTCCAACGTATCTATAATTTATGAAGCATTCATGCTATATTATTATCTGTTTTGGATGTTTATGGGCTTTATTATACACTTTTATATTACTTTTGGGACTAACCTACTAACCGGAGGCCCAGCCCAAATTGCTGTTTTCTTGCCTATTTCAATGTTTCGAAGAAAAGGAATATCAAACAGAGTCCAAATGGAATGAAACCTTCAGGAAAGTTATTTTTGGAACAAAAGCAATCCAGGGGACTTGGAGTGCAGGTAAGGGAAGCTTCGAGGTGGCCACGAGGCAGGGAGGCGCGCCCACCTCCCTTGGGTGTGCCCCCACCCTCGTGGGCCCCTCGTGGCTCCCCTGACCGACTTCTTTCGCCTATATATCTCCATATACCCTAAAAACATCAGGGAACATAATAGATCGGGAGTTAAGCCGCCGCAAGCCTTTGTAGCCACCAAAAACCTCTCGGGAGCCCGTTCCGGCACCCTGCCAGAGGGGGGGGGGATCCCTCACCGGTGGCCATCATCATCATCCCGGTGCTCTCCATGACGAGGAGGGAGTAGTTCACCCTCGGGGCTGAGGGTATGTACTAGTAGCTATGTGTTTGATCTCTCTCTCTCTCTCTCTCTCTCGTGTTCTTGAGGTCATACGATCTTGATGTATCGTGAGCTTTGCTATTATAGTTGGATCTTATGATGTTTCTCCCCCTCTACTCTCTTGTAATGGATTGAGTTTTCCCTTTGAAGTTATCTTATCAGATTGAGTCTTTAAGGATTTGAGAACACTTGATGTATGTCTTGCCATGCTTATCTATGGTGACAATGGGATATTCACGTGATCTACTTGATGTATGTTTTGGTGATCAATTTGCGGGTTCAATGAACTTATGCATAGGGGTTGGCACACATTTTCGTCTTGACTCTCCGGTAGAAACTTTGGGGCACGCTTTGAAGTTCTTTGTGTTGGTTGAATAGATGAATATGAGACTGTGTGTTGCATATCGTATAATCATGCCCACTGATACTTGAGGTGACAATGGAGTATCTAGGTGACATTAGGGTTTTGGTTGATTTGTGTCTTAAGGTGTTATTCTAGTACGAACTCTATGATAGATCGAACGGAAAGAATAGCTTCATGTTATTTTACTACGGACTCTTGAATAGATAGAACAGAAAGGATAACTTTGAGGTGGTTTCGTACCCTACCATAATCTCTTCGTTTGTTCTCTGCTATTAGTGGCTTTGGAGTGACTCTTTGTTGCATGTTGAGGGATAGTTATATGATCCAAGTATGTTATTATTGTTGAGAGAACTTGCACTAGTGAAAGTATGAACCCTAGGCCTTGTTTCCTAGCATTGCAATACTGTTTACGCTCACTTTTATCATTTGTTACCTTGCTGTTTTTATGCTTTCAGATTAAAAAAACCCATATCTACCATCCATATTGCACTTGTATCACCATCTCTTTGCCGAACTAGTGCACCTATACAATTTGCCATTGTATTGGGTGTGTTGGGGACACAAGAGACTCTTTGTTATTTGGTTGCAGGGTTGCTTGAGAGAGACCATCTTCATCCTATGCCTCCCACAGATTGATAAACCTTAGGTCATCCACTTGAGGGAAATTTGCTACTGTCCTACAAACCTCTCCACTTGGAGGCCCAACAACGTCTACAAGAAGAAGGTTGTGTAGTAGACATCAAGAACCACCTTTTGATCTTGATAAACCTCAACCTAAGAATAAAAGATATGATAAAAGAGACTTTGTTGCTAGAAAACATGGTAAAGAAAGAGAACCATGGGTTAAAAAACCTATGCCTTTTCCACCCAAGTCAACTAAAAAGACAGATGATGAAGAATTTTAACACTTTGCTAAAATGTTGAGGCCAGTCTTTTTGCGCACTCGCTTGACTAACATCTTAAAAAGGCCTCCTTATGCAAAGTATATGAAAGACATCATCACAAATAAGAGAAAAATACCGGAAGTTGAAATCTCCACTATGCTTGCTAACTATACTTTTAAAGCTGGAGTACCTAAAAAACTTGGAGATCCGGGTATACCAACTATACCTTGCTCTATCAAAAGGAATTATGTGAAAACTACTTTGTGGGATTTAGGAGCCGGTGTTAGTGTTATGGCTTTCTATTTATATAAAAGACTTGACTTGAATAAACTCACACCTACTGAAATATCTTTGCAAATGGCTGACAAATCAACTGCCATACCTATTGGTATCTGTGAGGGTGTGCCCGTTGTTGCTGCTAATGTTACTATTTTGACTGACTTTGTTATACCTGAGATGCCCGAGGACGACAACATGTCGATTATCCTTGGTAGACCCTTCTTGAATACTGCAGGGGCTGTTATTGATTGCAATAAAAGCAAGATCAGTTTTCATATTAATGGTAATGAGCATATGGTGCACTTTTCGAAGAAACAATTCCAAGTGAATGGTATTCATGTTATTGAAAAATCTCCGACAATCACTATTGGAAGTTTTCAAATACCTCTACCTACTGTCAAAAAGAAATATGAAATGCTTATTGTTGGGGAAATGCATATCCCCATTGAGGTAACTTAGTGATTTACGAAAGTTCTTCCGTTTCATGCTAATTGAAAGTGGTTGTTAATAAGATCTGATCAACCTTATTAATGAATCATTTTTGAACGGTATGAAGTTGATGAATCTAGTAAGCACTACCTTCTATCCTTACTTTTTGTTTCCTGTTTTTGCTAGTTAAATAAAATGAAATGCCATGTTTTGTCTGTTTCCTGAATTTCCCGTGCAATAAAAAAATGAACCAAAAATAAAAGTTCTCAGAATGCTCTAAAACTTTTACACGATTTTCTCTGAATATTTCTGAATTTCTGGTGCAAATAATACCAGAGGGAAGTGCACTGATGACCCACAAGTATAGGGGATGTATCTAGTCCTTTCGGTAAGTAAGAGTGTCGAACCCAATGAGGAGCAGAAGGAAATGATAAGCGGTTTTCAGTAAGGTATTCTCTGCAAGCACTGAAATTGTAGGTAACAGATAGTTTTGTGATAAGATAGTTTGTAACGGGTAACAAGCAATGAAAGTAAATAAGGTGCAGCAAGGTGGTCCAATCCTTTCTGTAGGAAAGGACAAGCCTGGACAATTTCTTATAATGAGAAAAGCGCTCCCGAGGACACATGGGAATTATCGTCAAGCTAGTTTTCATCACGTTCATATGATTCACGTTCGTTACTTTGATAATTTGATATGAGGGTGGACCGGTGCTTGGGCGCTGCCCTTTCTTGGACAATCATCCCACTTATGATTAACCCCTATTGCAAGCATCCACAACTACAAAAGAAGTATTAAGGTAAACCTAACCATAGCATGAAACTAGTGGATCCAAATCAGCCCCTTACGAAGCAACGCATAAACTAGGGTTTAAGCTTCTGTCACTCTAGCAACCTATCATCTACTTATTACTTACCAATGCCTTCCTCTAGGCCCAAATAATGGTGCAGTGTCATGTAGTCGACGTTCACATAACACCACTAGAGGAGAGACAACATACATCTCATCAAAATATCGAACGAATACCAAATTCACATGACTACTAATAGCAAGACTTCACCCATGTCCTCAGGAACAAACATAACTACTCACAAAGCATACTCATGTTCATAATCAGAGGAGTATTAATATGCATTAAGGATCTGAACATATAATCTTCCACCAGATAAACCAATTAGCATCAACTACAAGGAGTGATCAACACTACTAGCAACCCACAGGTACCAATCTGAGGTTTGGGTACAAAGATTGGATACAAGAGATGAACTAGGGTTTGAGAGGAGATGGTGCTGGTGAAGATGTTGATGGATATTGACCCCCTCCCTATGAGAGGATCGTTGGTGATGATTTCCCCCTCCCGGAGGGATGTTTCCCGGGCAGAACAGCTCCGCCGGAGCCCTAGATTGGTTCCGCCAAGGTTCCGCCTCGTGGCGTCGGAGTTTCGTCCCGAAAGATTGCTTATGATTTTTTCCAGGGTAAAAGACTTCATATAGTAGAAGATGGGCGCCGGAGGGCCACCAGGGAGCCCATGAGGCAGGGTGGCGCACCCAGTAGGGGTGAGCGCGCCCCCACCCTCGTGGACAGGGTGTGGGCCCCCTCTGGTACTTCTTTCGCTCAATAACTCTTATTAATTCCAAAAATGACTTTCGTGGAGTTTCAGGACTTTTGGAGCTGTGCAGAATAGATTTCCAATATTTGCTCCTTTTCCAGCCCAGAATCCCAGCTGTCGGCATTCTCCCTCTTCATGTTAAAGCTTGTAAAATAAGAAAGAATAGCCATAAGTGTTGTGACATAATGTGTAATAACAGCCCATAATGCAATAAATATCGATATAAAAGCATGATGCAAAATGGACGTATCAACTCCCCCAAGCTTAGACCTCGCTTGTCCTCAAGTGGCCGATATCGAAAAATATGTCCACATGTTTAGAGATAGAGGTGTCGATAAAAATAAAATACGAACATGAGGGCATCATGATCATTCTTATAACAACAACATGTATATATTTTGTCATATGATTTCTTATGCTCGAGTAACAATCTATTCACAATGTCAAGTATGGTTCAGAAACTTCATTGAGAACTAACAAACTATAATCTTAGTCATTGAAGCAATTGCAATTTATCATAACATCGGAAAGAGTCAAAAGTAGAGCTTTTCAGCAAGTTCACATACTCAACCATCATATAGTCTTCTACAATTGCTAACACTCATGCAATACTTATGGTTCTAGAGTTTTAATCGGACATAGAGAAAGATAGGGGCTTATAGTATTGCCTCCCAACGTTTTACCTCAAGGGTAATGTCAACAATAATAGTTCATGCTAACTTACATCCAATTGGATATATGTATCAGGATCTTTCCAACATGAGGTTCTTGCCAAAGATAAAACGAAAAAGGGAAAGGTGAAGATCACCTTGACTCTTGCATAATGTAAAAGACATAAAGTAAAAGATAGGCCCTTCGCAGAGGGAAGCAGAGGTTGTCATGTGCTTTTAGGGTTGGATGCACAAAATCTTAATGCAAAAGAACGTCACTTTATATTGCCACTTGTGATATGAATCTTTATTCTGCAGTCCGTCGCTTTTATTACTTCCATATCACACGATCGTATAAAGCTTATTTTCTCCGCACTAATAATTCATACATATTTAGAGAGAAATTTTTATTGCTTGCAACATGACAACTTACTTGAAGGATCTTACTCAATCCATAGGTAGGTATGGTGGACTCTCATGGCAAAACTCGGTTTAAGGATATTTGGAAGCACAAGTAGTATCTCTACTTAGTGCAAGGAATTTGGCTAGCATGAGGGGGAAAGGCAAGCTCAACATGTTGGATTATCCATGACAATATACTTTAACTGAGATGTGAGAAAACATAACCCATTACGTTGTATTCCTTGTCCAACATCAACTATTTAGCATGTAATACTTTAATGAGTGCTCACAATCATAAAAGATGTCCAAGATAGTATATTTATATGTGAAAACCTCTCTTTCTTATTACTTCCTATTAATTGCAACGATGGCCAAAACTATGTTTGTCAACTCTCAACAACTTTTAAGCCTCATACTCTTTATGTGTGAAGTCATTACTATCCATAAGATCAATATGAACTCTTTTATTTCTTTTTGTTTTTTCTATTTACTCAAGATCATAGCAAGATAGCAAAGCCCTTGACTCAACACTAAACTTTATTATATATAGCTCACATACTTGATTACATAGATAGATCGTGAAGCAAAACTCAAAACTAATTCATACCAACATTTATTCTACTAGATCAAGATATTACTAAAAGGATCGAACTAAGTAAAACGGTAAAAATAGGAGTGTGATGGTGATACAATACCGGGGCACCCCCCAAGCTTGGCAGTTTCCAAGGGGAGTGCCCATACCCATGTTATTATGTCTCCTTCTTCAGAGTTGGTGTTGTGATCTTCTTGGCGATGATGCCCCTCAGGATACAATTCTCCTCCTCGAGCTTATTGACTTGTTGCTTGAGGTCCATATTCTCCTTGCGGAGCTTGCCCGTTACAACCAAGGCTCCTTTTACCCAAGGATGCTGCATAGCTTTTGGAGAACAAGTGTCACTCTTTTTCATATTTTCATAAGAAAGAAATTTAACACTGGAAGGGATGACCGAGTTTGGAATTGCTGAGCTCTGTAGTTCCCCTATCATGAATCCTGCTTGGAAGCGAGAGGTAACTTCTTGATCCTCCTCCATGGCATCTATCCTTTTTAAGTCGGCCTCCATCTTGTCCTCCGTTGATGGCCCAAAGTGATAAGCATTGCTGTTTGCTCCTGGACCTAGTGACGGGTGAGACACCCGACTCTCCCCGACTGACTCTTGAGAAGACATCTTGCTCTAAATCTGTAACAGAAACAGCTGGAAACAAAAATAGAAGACTTTTGCATGATACGGTGGTCAAAACCTTCGGGAGATTATATAATGAATTTTTACTAACCAAAAGAAGTATCGTGCACGAAAATGGAGTCCGGAGAGCACACGAGGTGCCCACGAGGCAGGGGGCGCGCCCAGTAAGGGTGGGCGCTCCCTCCACCCTCGTGGAGGCCTTGTGTCCTTCCTGGACTACTTCTTATTTTCCTATTTTCTTAAATATTCCAAAACGGAGAAAAATTGCTATTAGAACTGTTTTGGAGTCGGTTTACTTACCATACCACATACCTATTCCTTTTTGGAGTCTGAAACGTTCTGGAAAGTGTCCCTTATGTATTCCTCCGGGTTACGGTTTTAATAATATTAGTTTCAACATTTATAGGGTTACCTAAGATTAATGTTTGATTCTTTGACCGTTCACCACCCTAGGACTTGTGCCTTCGAAGTTGTTGATTTTTATGGCACCGGAACGATAGACTTCCTCGATAACGTAAGGGCCTTCCCATTTAGAGAGAAGTTTTCCTGCAAAAAATCTTAAACGAGAGTTGAATAGCAACACATAATCACCTACGTTAAACTCACGCTTTTGTATCCTTTTGTCCTGCCATCTTTTAACTTTTTCTTTAAACAACTTGGCATTCTCATAGGCTTGGCTAATATCAAATAACCTCTTCTCACCGGCAAGTTTGAAATTATAGTTGAGCTCTTTAATATCCCAATATGCCTTATGTTCGAGTTCGAGAGGTAAGTGACATCCTTTTCCATAAACCATCTTATACGGAGACATACCTATAGGATTTTTATATGCTATTCTATAGGCCCATAATGCATCATCAATTTTTTTGGACCAATTCTTTCTAGATCTATTAACAATCTTTTGCAAAATTAATTTGAGCTCTCTATTGCTCAATTCTACTTGACCATTAGACTGCGGGTGATAAGGAGATGCAATTCTATGATTAACATCATACTTAGCAAGCATTTTACGAAAAGCACCATGAATAAAATGTGAACCACCATCAATCATTAAGTATCTAGGGACTCCAAACCTTGGAAAAATAACTTCTTTAAGCATCTTAATAGAGGTGTTATGATCAACACTACTAGTTGGAATAGCTTCTACCCACTTAGTAACGTAATCAACAACAACTAGAATATGTGTATATCCATTAGAGGCAGGAAAAGGTTCCATATAATCAAAGCCCCAAACATCAAATGGTTCAATAACAAGTGAATAATATATAGGCATTTCTTGACATGTACTAATATTACCAATTCTTTGGCATTCATCACAAGACAAGACAAAATTACGAGCATCTTTGAAGAGACTAGGCCAATAAAAACCAGATTGCAATACCTTATGTGCAGTTCTATCTCCAGCGTGGTGTTCTCCATATGGTCCAGAGTGACACTTGCGTAGGATTTATTCCTGTTCATGCTCAGGTACACAACGTCTAATAACACCATCTACTCCTTTATAAAGGTGTGGGTCATCCCAGAAGTAATGTCTTAAATCATAAAAGAACTTTTTCTTTTACTGGTACGTGAAACTAGGTGGTATAAATTTAGCAACAATGTAATTAGCATAATCAGCATACCATGGAGCAGTACGAGAAAAAGCATTAATGACCGCTAATTGTTCATCATGAAAGCTATCATCAATAGGTAGTGGGTCATCAAGACCATTCTCTAACCTAGACAAGTTGTCTGCAACGAGGTTCTCAGCTCCCTTTCTATCAATAATATGCAAATCAAATTCTTGGAGCAAGAGAACCCATCTAATAAGTCTAGGCTTAGCATCTTTCTTTTCCATAAGATATTTAATAGCAACATGATCAGTGTGAGTAGTTACTTTAGAATCAACAATATAAGGTCTGAACTTATCACAAGAAAATACAACTGCTAAGAATTCTTTTTCAGTAGTAGCATAATTTCAGTGTGCAGTGTCTAGAGTTTTACTAGCATATTGAATAAGATTTAACTTCTTATCAACTCTTTGCCCTAGAATAGCACCTACAACATAATCGCTAGCATCACACATAATTTCAAAGGGTAAATTCCAATCAGGTGGCTAAACAATAGGTGTAGTGATCAAAGCTTTCTTAAGTAGTTAAAATGCTTCTACACAATCATCATCGAAAACAAAAGGAATATCTTTTTGCAATAAATTAGTCAGAGGCCTAGAGATTTTAGAGAAGTCCTTAATGAACCTCCTATAAAACCGGCATGACCAATGAAACTTCTTATACCTTTAATGTCCTTGGGACACGACATCTTTTCAATAGCATCAACTTTAGCTTTATCAACTTCAATACCTCTTTCAGAAATTTTATGCCCCAAGACAATGCTTTCATGAACCATAAAGTGGCACTTTTCCCAATTCAATATGGGACTAGTGTCTTTGCATCTCTGCAAAACTCGATCAAGGTTGCTCAAGCAATCATCAAAAGAGGATCCATAAACGGAGAAATCATCCATGAATACCTCACAAATCTTTTCACAAAAGTCAGAGAATATAGCCATCATGCATCTTTGAAAGGTATAAGGTGCATTACATAAACCAAAAGGCATACGTCTATAAGCAAAAGTACCGAAAGGGCAAGTAAAAGTAGTCTTTGCTTGATCGTCTGCTGACACAGGTATTTGAGAGAAACCAAAATAACCATCTAGAATGCAGAAATGTGTATGTTTGAATAGTATTTCTAGCATTTGATCAATAAAAGGTAAAGGGTTATGATCTTTCTTAGTAGCTTTATTTTATTTGCGGAAATCAATTACCATCCTATAACCTATAATAATTCTTTGTGGGATCAATTCATCTTTATCATTAGGAACAAAAGTGATACCTCCCTTCTTATGGACACAATAGACATGACTTACCCAATCACTATCAACAAAGGGATAAATTATAGCTGCCTCAAGGAGCTTTAGTATCTCCTTTCTTACCACTTCTTTCATCTTAGGATTTAACCGTCGTTGATGATCTCTAACTGGTTTGGAGCCTTCATCCAATTTAATTTTGTGTTGGCATAGAGTGGGACTAATGCCCTTAAGATCATCAAGAGTATATCCAATTGCGGAACGGTGCTTCTTCAGAGTTTTCAATAATCTTTCCTCTTCCTGCTCTGAAAGGTTAGCACTAATAATAACAGGATATATCTTCTTTTCATCAAGATAAGCATATTTAAGATTACCAGGCAATGGTTTAAGCTTAAACACGTGATCACCCTTGGGTGGAGGGGGACCCCCTAGGATTTCAACATGCAAGTTGTGTTTCAGAATAGGACCCTGTTTAAGGAATACTTCATCTATCTCCCTTCTTTCATTCATAAACATATCATTTTCATGGTCTAGCAAATATTGTTCTAATGGATCAGTAGGAGGCACGGCAATAGAAGCAAGACCAATAATTTCATCCTTACTAGGCAATTCTTTATCATGGGGTTGTCTGCGAAATTTAGCAAAACTAAACTCATGAGACATATCTCCTAAGCCAATCGTAACAACATCCTTTTTGAAATCTATCCTAGCATTAACAGTATTCAAGAAGGGTCTACCAAATATAATGGGACAAAATCTATCTTGTGGGGAACCAAGAACAAGAAAATCAGCATGATATTTAACTTTCCCACACAAGACTTCAACATCTCTAACAATCCCAACTGGTGAAATAGTATCTCTATTGGCAAGCTTAATGGTAACATCAATATCTTCTATTTCAGCGGGTGCAATATCATGCATAATTTCATTATATAAGGAAATAGGTATTTCACTAGCGCTAGAACCCATATCACATAAGCCATGATAACAATGATCTCCTATTTTAACAGAAATAACAGGCATGCCTACACAGGTCTATGTATCTTAGCATCGGGTTTAGCAATATTATCAGCTTCCTCACAGAAATAAATAACATGCCCATCTATATTACCGGCCAAGAGATCTTTAACCATAGCAATACTAGGTTCAACTTTAACTTGCTCAGGAGGTGTATATGTTCTAGTATTACTCTTACGAACAACAGTTGAAGCTTTAGCATGATCCTTTATCCTAACAGGGAAAGGTGGTTTCTCAACATAAGTAGTAGGAACAATAGGATCATTATAAGTGATAATATTTTCTTCAACTATAACAGGCGCAACTACTTTTACTTCAATGGGAGGATTATATTTAAACCACTTCTCCTTAGGGAGATCAAGGTGGGTAGAAAAAGATTCACAGAAAGAAGCTACTATCTCAGAGTCAAGTCCATATTTAGTGCTAAATCCACGAAAAGCATCTGTATCCATAAAAGACTTAACACAATCAAACTTAGGTGTTATACCTAACTCCTTACCATCGTCGGAACCCCAATCTTCACAGTTGCGTTTAATTATTTCTAATAAGTCCGACTTGAATTCAATAGTCTTCAGCATATAAGAACTAGCATAGGAAGTATCGAGCATGGTGCGATCATTGAGAGAAAGCCGAGCATAATTTTTTTGAATAATCATTTCTCTTGAGAGCTCATGATTGGGGCATGAATATAACATTGACTTAAGCCTTCCCCAAGCTTGAGCGATGCTTTCTCCTTCGCGAGGCCAAAAATTATTTATATAATTACGATCATGATGAACAAGATGCATAGGATAAAATTCTGGTGAAATTCTAGCTTCAATCGTTTATAGTCCCCAGATCCCGTATCATCACATAGCCTATACCATTTCAATGCATATCCCTTCAAAGATAAAGGGAAGACCTTCCTCTTAATAGCATCATCGGGTATACCTGCAAGCTTAAATAATCCACAAACTTCATCCACATAGATAAGGTGTAAATCGGGATGCAATGTTCCATCTCCCGCAAAGGGATTAGCTAGAAGTTTCTCTATCGTACCCGAAGGAATCTCAAAGTAAACATTTTCAGTAGGTTGAGGAGCAACTCTTTGATCTACTGGTCGGGGCGAATATGCCCCGAACAAGCCCCTCAAAGGATTAGTTTCCATAGTAATAAGTGATAGTAAATTTCAGCACACTATATAAATGTTTCCTTACCAAGTTCCACTCACCAAAGGCGCTTCACTCCATGGCAACGGTGCCAGAAAAGAGTCTTGATGACCCACAAGTATAGGGGATCTATCGTAGTCCTTTTGATAAGTAAGAGTGTCGAACCCAACGAGGAGCAGAAGGAAATGACAAGTGGTTTTCAGTAAGGTATTCTCCGCAAGCACTGAAAATGTTGGTAACAAATAGTTCTGTGATAAGATAGTTTGTAACGGGTAACAAGCAATGAAAGTAAATAAGGTGCAGCAAGGTGGCCATATCCTATTTGTAGCAAAGTACAAGCCTGAACAATTTCTTATAATGAGAAAAGCGCTCCCGAGGACACATGGGAATTATCATCAAGCTAGTTTTCATCATGTTCATATGATTCGCGTTCGTTACTTTGATAATTTGATATGTGGGTGGAATGGTGCTTGGGTGCTACCCTTTCTTCGACAAGCATCCCACTTATGATTAAACCCTATTGCAAGCATCCGCAACTACAAAAGAAGTATTAAGGTAAACCTAACCATATCATGAAACTAGTGGATCCAAATCAGCCCCTTACGAAGCAACGCATAAACTAGGGTTTAAGCTTCTGTCACTCTAGCAACCCATCATCTACTTATTACTTTCCAATGCCTTTATCTAGTCCCAAATAATGGTGAAGTGTCATGTAGTCAACGTCCACATAACACCACTAGAGGAGAGACAACATACATCTCATCAAAATATCAAACGAATACCAAATTCACATGACTACTAATATCAAGACTTCACCGATGTCCTCAGGAACAAACATAACTACTCACAAAGCATACTCATGTTCATAATCAGAGGAGTATTAATATGCATTAAGGATCTGAACATATGATCTTCCACCAGATAAACCAATTAGCATCAACTACAAGGAGTAATCAACACTACTAGCAACCCATAGGTACCAATCTAAGGTTTGGGTACATAGATTGGATACAAGAGATGAACTAGGGTTTGGGAGGAGATGGTGCTGGTGAAGATGTTGATGGAGATTGACCCCCTCACGATGAGAGATGCGTTGGTGATAACGATGGTGATGATTTCCTCCTCCCGAAGGGAAGTTTCCCCGGCAGAACAGCTCCACCGGAGCCCTAGATTGGTTCCGCCAAGGTTCTGCCTTGTGGCAGCGGAGTTTCGTCCCAAAATCTTGCTTATGATTTTTTCCAGGGTAAAAGACTTCATATAGCAGAAGATGGGCACCGGAGGGCCACCAGGGGGCCCACGAGGTAGAGGGCGCGCCCAGTAGGGGTTGGCGCGCCCCCTACCCTCGTGGACAGGGTGTGGGACCCCTCTGGTACTTCTTTCCATCAATAATTCTTATTAATTCCAAAAATGACTTTCATGGAGTTTCAGGACTTTTGGAGCTGTGCAGAATAGGTTTCCAATATTTGCTCCTTTTCCAGCCCAGAATCCCAGCTGTCGGCATTCTCCCTCTTCATGTTAAACCTTGTAAAATAAGAGAGAATAGGCATAAGTATTGTGACATAATGTGTAATAACAGCCCATAATTCAATACATATTGATATAAAAGCATGATGCAAAATGGACGTATCATGCACCAGGTGGGCACAACCCACCTGGGCGCGTCAGAAGCCCCAGGCGTGCCCTGGTGGGTTGTGGTACCCACGTGGGCCCCCTCATTTATCTCTTTAGCCCACACCATGACTTACCTCGAGAAAAAATTCTCCACTGCTCCCATGTTATTGAGCTCAAACCTGCGGATTTTGATCTCTTTGCTTGAAGCTCCGTTTCCGAAACTGTTTCGAGGATTTGTTGCTTGGTATGTGACTCCATCGTTTATCCAATTAGTTTTTGTTTTAGTGGTTTATACTTTGAATAATTAGCTGCTCTTGGTGCTGCTGTAGATGAGCTTGCATGTTGAATTCTTAGTGTTCTAAGTAGTTTGAATGCTTTCTATGGCCTCTATGTAGCCCTAGGAGTAGTTGCTATCAATTTTGTGAACTAAAAATTCAGATTTTTGTTCATAGGAAAAATTATATGTGAACATGAATATCTTCAGGAAGTTTGGCTCGAAGAAGAACTCCAAGGGTGTTATTGGGGAGTCTTCTGACAGTGATCTCCACCCTCGGAGGTTAGCGGAAGTACGGCCGTGTGAATGGCCGCACACCCATTTCCTACAAGAGGCTGGAATTCTTGAGGAGTTCATGCAATATAGTGCTAATGCCGGCCTCACCGACTTCATCACAGATGAGTGTGACCAGCACCAAATCCTCACAAACATATTTGTTCAGAGTTTTACTTTCCTGCCTAGGAATAATCTCCTAAAGTGAGCTTTGATTTATATGCTGAAAACCATCAGATACCACTTACTGAATTTTGTAACATATGCATGATCCCTTCTGATGGGAGCTTGTCTGAGCCTAGGCTGGCCGGGTTTGAGGCCTTTTATCACACTTTGACGGTGTGTGATGAGAGAGGAGTGTCAGCCATCACTGCCACTGACTTACATTTTCCTGCTGTTTGTTAATTTGCACTTTTCATTACTAAATGCTTGGTTGCTAGGGAGAAGGAGGGTGCACTTAGTTCACCAGACCTTGCTGTTTTACGTCGTGCACTTGAGGGCGACAACACGCATAGCTTGGGAGCTATCGTGGCTCGTCGCCTGCATCTTAATAAATCTCATGTCAAAATACATGGTGGGATTTATGCTACTCGTTTGGCGGCTCACTTCGAGGTTGAGATACACCCTCATGATTACCCTCTCACTAAGGTTTACCTAGACCGTACAACCATGGAACACCATCACTTTCTTGCACATGATCGTCCTAACATCGCCATTCCTTACAACCTGGTCTATAGCATTGAAACTCGTGATCTTATTCCATTGCCTGCGCCTGCTTTGTTTGATTCTGCTGCCAGGGGTGGATACCGGATTATGCCTACGGACATCATCACCTACTGGACCACTCACGCTGCTGCAGAGGCTACGGAGGAGCCTCAACAGTTGGATGAGTGGATGCCCGCTCCTAAGCACCCCTACTACCCTCCAGGCTACTGATCGACTACCAAGTTAGGCCAAAAGCCTAATCTTGGGGGAGTACGTATTCTCACCGACATTATATACATGTTCATGCATATCATTCTGTTTGTCGGTGTTCACACTTTTTCATTGTATCAACCATGCTTAGATTTATTTTCTTTCTTTCTTCTTGTATGTTTGAAAAACTTTAGAAAAAACAAAAAATTACTTGTAGTAATTTACTTTCTTTGCATGCTTAGTAGTATTAAAAAGAAAACCCAAAAAGATTTCCTTGTTCTACTTTTGCTTGTTGGGAGCTTTCCCGTGTAAATAGTTTTTCTCGTTTTTGCTTTTCCCTTTTATTTGCCCCTTCAAGAAAACCAAAAACTCCCAAAAATATTTCAGTGTGTTTCTCTGAACTTCTTTTCTTTTTATTCGAGTCTTACCAAGGAGAAGACCATGCTGGAAATGTTGAGTGGCTCTCATATGAATAATTGTTGAACTAAGAAGAGCACATTTTACCTTGTCTTCTCCTATTGAATAAAATGTCTTGCAGATTCCGGCTTAGTCCATGGCACTCTTGCACTATTATTATTTTCATATCATTCGGTCGTGCAAGTGAATGGCAATAATGACAATGTCCGATGAACTGGTCGTGGCAGGGAGAAACTGGTATGAATTTGACTTGTTCTGTTTGTGTAAATATGTTTAACCTAGTATCCATGAGTCAGCCCATTATGATTAAACATGTTTGCAATGACAATTAGAGATTATAGTTTCTCATGCCATGCATAAGTAGCTGGGAGTTGATAATGATTTATCTTGGATATCAACATAGCCTTAAAATGATTGTGATGTAGTATGATGATATGGTATCCTCCTCTGAATGTTCGAGTGGCTTGACTCGGCACATGTTCATGCATGTAGTTGAATCAAAACCAACATAACCTCTATGATATTTATGTTCATGGTGTTCATATCCTACTCATGCTAGTGTCCAATGTTACTTACGCATAATGCATGGTTATGATCGTTGTTGCTCTCTAGCTGGTCGCTTCTCAATCTAAATTGCTAGCCTTCGCCTTACTAAGTGGGAACTCTGCTTCTACATCAAAAACCTTGAACCAAAATTATTCTAGATGAGTCCACCATACCTACCTATATGCGGTATTACCCTGCCGTCCTAAGTGAATTTTCATGTGCCACCTCTAAAAACTTCTAAAAATTATCCTTTTTGTGTGCCTAGATCGTTCATGGAACGACAGGAGGTGGTCGGTATCTTCCATGCTAAGCGGGTTATTCTTAGGTCGAGTGTTTATTCACTCGCTATCACACGAGAAAATGGGCGGTAATAGGGATGCCCAGTCCTAAAATGCAAGCATGAAAAAGAGTTCATCTCTGAAATAATCAAACAAAAACTCCCAATGGAGTCAAAACCTTTACTTTTATCGCTTAGGAACCGCCACTAGCGTGCTTAGCATGGAAGATGTTGATAACTGATGGTCATGAAGTGAATAAGAAGGGTGCACGTCTCAAAATATCATTTATCTTTGTTTTAAAAATTGAGCTCTGGTACCTCTGCAAATCACTGCTTCCCTCTGCGAAGGGACTATCTATTTACTTTTATGTTGTGTCACCACCTTCTAAAACAAGCGCCAGAAAGTAAGTAGAGCACAACTGTCATGATTTATGCATTATGTGTAGCTAATGTTGGGTGCGTCATGACTGGATCTTTTCTACCATGAATTACAATGTTTAGTCGCTGCTTGAACTTTGGAGGTGCTCTGCATTTATGTTTTGCGGTCTCAGAAAGGGCTAGCGAGATACCACTATTGTCATATTATATCATGGTTGTTTTGACAATGTGTTGCTGTTTGAGATATTTTATTATTGCTCGCTAGCTGATTATGTCATTGATATGAGTCATTATAATTTTAAATGTTATTGTTGACATGGTTAGTTACAATGTTGGCTGAAAACCTGGGTGTTGTTTAAGCTTATTTATGCAAACAACAGCAAAAGAGTTCATAAAAATTTCCTTTCTCACTTTCAGTTTATCAACTAAACTGCTTGAGGACAAGCAAAGGTTTAAGATTGGGGCAGTTGGACTCTAAAATTTGCATGATTTGAATGAAAGTAACCCTGGACTGACGCTGTTTTTAGCAGAACTACCATGGTGTTGTTTTTGTGCAGAAATAAAAGTTCTCGAAATGGAAGGAAACTTTGCGAGGATTTTTTATATCAATAATAAGAATTTCTGGAGCCAAGACCTGTAGGAGAGGGGCACCTGGGTGGGCACAACCCACCAGGATGTGCCCCCTCTCCTAGCACGCCCAGGTGGGTTGTACCCACCTGGTGGCCCCGCAAACGACCACCTGATAATATAAAATCACATATTTCAAGAAAAAATCAGGGGGAAAGAATTATCACGATGCACAAGATGGAGCCGCCGCCAAGCCTTGTTCTTCCTCGGGAGGGCGGATCTGGAGTCCGTTTGGGGCTCCGGAGAGGGGGATCTTCGTTCTTCATCATCACAAACCCATCTCCATCGCCAATTCCATGATGCTCCCCATCGGGAGTGAGTAATCCCTTCGTAGGCTCGCTAGTCGCTGAGGAGTTGGATGAGATTCATCATGTAATCGAGTTAGTTTTGTTAGGGCCTGATTCCTAGTATCCACTATGTTCTTAGATTAATGTTGATATGACTTTGCTATGCTTAATGCTTGTCACTTTGGGCCCGGGTGCCATGAACTCAGATCTGAATTGTTTATGAATTCATCATTATATCCATATTTTAGATCTGATCTTGTAAGTTATAGTCACCTACTACGGTTATGATCCGACAACCCCGGAGTGACAACAACCGGGCCCACTCTCGATGATGACTGTAGTTTGAGGAGTTCATGTATTCACTATGTGTTAATGCTTTGTTCCGGTTCTCTATTAAAAGGAGGCCTTAATATCCCTTAGTTTCCAATATGGACCTCGCTTCCACGGGAGGGTAGGACAAAAGATGTCATGCAAGTTCTTTTAATAAAGCCCATATGACTATTTATGGAATACATGCCTACATTATATCGATGAACTGGAGCTAGTGCCGTATCGCCCTAGGTTATAACTGTCACATGATGAATATCATCCAACAAGTCACCGTCCAATGCCTACAAATTTATCATATATTGTTCTTGCTAAGTTACTACTATTGATACTGCTACAATATCACTGCTACCACTATTACTATTACCAATACTACTGCTCCTATCATCAAAACTATCATACTAGTGTGCTACTAATTACTTTGCTGCAGATAATTAATCTCCAGGTGTTGAATTGACAACTCAGATGCTAATACCTTCAAATATTCTTTGGCTCCCCTTGTGTCGAATCTATAAATTTGGGTTAAATACTTACCCTCGAAAACTGTTGCAATCCCCTATACTTGTGGGTTATCAGATATCGATATGAGGAGAACAAGGAGTGGATGGACCCTAAGCTTGGCAATGCCCAAGGCACCCCAAGGTAATATTGAAGGAAGAAGTAACTAAGCTTGGGGATGCCCCGGAAGGCATCCCCTCTTTCGTCTCCAATATTATCGGTAACCTCACTTGGAGCTATAATTTTATTCCTCACATGATATGTGTTTTGCTTGGAGCATCATTTTCTTTTTTTTAGGATTTGCTTGCTGTTTGAATAAAATACTTAAGATCTGAAATTCTTAGATGAGAGAGATTCTTCACATAGCTACTTAATTATTTGACCACTCATTGATCTTCACTTATATCTTTTTGGAGGAGTTTGTCATTTACTCTCGTGCTTCACTTATATCATATGAGTAAATGGTTGAATGAATTGAATATCATAAATTTAAAATTATATATGTTTCATATGCTTATCCCACGGGGATTAATGACTTCACTTATAAAAAGTATAGGTAGTAAACTTTATTTGGAAGTTAGCAAACACAACATTGGTCGCTTGAACAATTCATTAAAGAATATTGAAGAAAGAGAGATTTCACATATAAATATACTATCTTGGACAAGTTTTATGATTGTGAGCCCCATTAATTATCTTCGAACTTGAGCAAATTAGTTGAAGTTGAACAAGGAAGACAACATAATGAGTTATGCTTGAGTATATTTGTATAGAAGATATATTGTTATGGATCCTCCAACAAGTGGTGCTTGCTTAGGAATCTTTTGCTAGCCTTCAACTGTACTAAGCGGAAATACTGCTTGCGCATCCACTTCTTTAAACCGAAAGTTATTCCATACAAGTCCACCATACCTACCTATATGCGGTATTTACCTCTCATTCCAAGTAAATTTGCATGTGGCAAACTCTAAAACTTCGAATAATAATCTGTTTTGTATGCCCAAATCGCTCATGAAGTGACAGGGGGCTGTGATCACCTTCCATGCTTGGTGAGTTATTCTCACGATGAGTGTTTATTCGCTTATCATTCACGAGAAAGTCGCTGGTAATTGGGATGCCCAGTCCTATGAATAAAATCAAAATCAAAATCAAAATATAATAATGAAACAAAGCTCCCCCTGATCATTGTTGGTATGGAGGGCACTCGAGGATTCGACTCGCCATGGCTTGTGTTTGTTGGTGTAGGGGGAGTAAAAACTTTAACTTTATATTTGGGAATTATTGAAGATATAACTATTAGGTATGACCTGCCCAGGAGGGGCCGGGTTATACCTATGACAATTCATCATATGAAGCCCACGAGGATATTTGAAGATGACGGTTTTAGTTAAGGGCCCAAGCCCAAAGGCGACTTAAGGCCTGTGAGGGTAAACCGCTATATATGTATGACTTGTATTGTAAGGCATGAATAGATAGTCACCGAGCCGGACACTGTTTATGAGCCGGCCAGGACTCCGTGAGCCACTGGGCGTCAACCTGTGTATATAAAGGGACGACCCGGCGGCGATTCAGGACAAGAAACAACAGATCGAAAGCTAGGTCAAGCGGATTCGCTCCCTGGTAATCGAGACATAAGCAATACCACCTCAAACTGGATTAGGCCTTTACTTTCACCGCAAGGGGCCGAACCAGTATAAACTCCCATGTCCTTTGTCCCATTTAACCCCTTTAAGCTACTTAGTTGCAATGGCTCCACGACTAAGTCCTTTTGCTAGGACATCTGCCGTAACCTTTCCACGACAGTTGGCGCCCATCATGGGGCTAGCGCATGGTGGTTTTGAGTTATTGAAGGGCAGCTTCGAAGGGCTCAAGGGATGCGCTATGGGCCGGATGACCAGGATTCGTCGCGGCAAGCTCTACGTCGACGACAGAGGCTGGGGCCCCGAGGCCGGCTCAATTGAGTACGGTTACCGGGTCCCCTTTGATGGAATCCATGTCTTCATCAGCAATATCGGCGAGCCGGGCCCTGAGGCGGACATCTGCACCGACATCATCGAGACGGGTCAGCATGCAAGACCCGCCTGAGCTCATCCCGCCATGAAGCATGCCTTCATGGGATGCGTCCATGGAGCGGAATTTGATGACGGATCTATGTCTGGCGGTGAGATGACCATCTACTCTAATGGTGAGTCGTCCACGGGTGAGACTACTTTGTTGTATCAACTGCAAGATGGCGGGCTTGGGGGCTATTCCAATGGCAACAGTATTCTGGACCCCTATGAGCCGCCAAACAGAGTTGGGATCTTCATGGCTGGGATGCAGCCTGGGCATAATTCTTCAACCGCCGCAGCGATGATTTCCAGGTTAGCAACGGTGACGGCAGCCGGGGCAGGGGGCGCTGTGCGCCCGCCGACTCAGGTTTTGATGGCTTTAATGGATAAATTGACGGCTCTGTTAACCACCATGGTCAACCCGGAGAATCAAGCTCAGCATGATGCGGAGGTGGCAAAGTTACGTGATGAGGTAGCACTGGCCAAGGAAGACCTGGTGGTAGAAGACGTCAGGATAGCTGCGGAACGGGCTGCTTTAGACGCTCAGGCCCAACAGATTCAGTCAGAAGCTTTCTAGCTCATGATGGATCAAAACACATCAAATGAAGTCATGAGGAGGAGGCACCAGACGCGTTTACCTCCAGTTTATGAGGCAAAAAGCCCGTTTTGTATGCCCGAAGCAGGGACCAGTAACCCGCCGGAGATAAAACAGGCTGCGGCACCTGGAGTTGGGACACTACTTTAACCACGCATGAAGGAACCCCCTCATCTGCGTAACACTCCGCCTCAGCATGTACCAACGCCGCCAGGTCATTACTCTAGTCCTTTGGAGAACATGATTGCTGCGGCAGCGTGATTAGCGGCTCTCCCGGTGGACGCGACTCTCCAACAGCGGTTGAAACACGAAGGGTCAGAGAACTTCTTCAGACAGTCTTGGCGTAGCAGGAGGCATATTCTTACAGTCGAGATAGGATTCATTCGACCCCTCGCCCAAGCCGGAGTTATAGCAGACACATGGACTCACCAGCCGTTTCAAGCAATGCCCAGCACCGTGTCCAGCCGCGTGGGCATGACCCAGTGCATGATGGAGCTCTTAACTTGGTTGATCAGGACAAAGTGTGTCAAGAAGCCGAGCAGGAGGCTCAGCGGGCGGTTCACCAGCCCCTTTTGGTTTATCCAACGACTTCAGTTGAGGCAGGCGTGACCTCTAGATCTACAGGATGTACCCTGTTTGGTGCCGGCTTTGCGTAATGAGCGTTTGCCCGAGGATTTCAAAGGACCTCGAAAGGTGCCTAATCACATAGCCGACTTACCCCCTGAGACGTGGATTGGAAGTTATGAGATGGCCATGGAATCATTAGAAGTTAGTGACACTGCGTGTGCCAAGTACTTCACCATGATGCTAGATGGAACGGCCCATACTTGGTTAAAGGGGCTGCCGGCTAATTCCATCAGGTCATGGGCAGAGTTAAAGGCCCAATTTATTTAGAACTTTAAGGACACATGCAAGCAGCCCATGTCGATCGTGGACTTGGCGACTTGCACCCAAGAGGAGGGTGAATCAACGACCCATTGGGTGCGCCGAGTCAAAGCTATCATACATTCATCTGATAACATGAATGCCGGCTCTGCGGTCTTAATGTTGGAGAAAATTGTCATTTTTTTGCCTCTTAAACATAAGCTGGGGCGGCTCAAGCATGATTGTTATGATATGGGGCAGCTGATGGCGGCTCTAATCAAATATGCAGACTCTGATAGTACCAAGAACCCCGAGTCTGACGATGAGAAGACATGGAAGGGAAAGAAGAACAGTAACACCAAGGGTCAGCAGCATAACCCGACGAATCAGGGGGGCAATGGTAAACGCAAGGCGGATAATAGCTCGGAGTTTGTGGCTAACACCAACACACATGGCAATAATCAGCATCGTAAGGGGAGGCCGCCTCCTCGGAACAGTGGACTAGGTCCTACTCTTGAGCAGTTGCTTAATGAGCCCTATCCAAAGCATGGCACACAGGAGAAACCAGCTACTCACCTTTGGAAGGATTGTTCCATTATGAGGGCTTTCAAAAATATGGACTCGTTTCATAGCAATCATGGGCGAGGCGGCGGCTCAGGCGGCGGCGGTTCTCATGGTCCGAGTTATGGAGGTGGCGGCTCTAATTCCAGCTTCCAGGGCCACCAGGGCAATTAGGGTGGTTTTAATCAAGGCAATCAGGGTGGTTATAATCAGCAATCCGGCCAGGGGGGGTCAGCAGCAGCAGCAATCCGGATATCAAAGTAACCCAAAGCAGCTGAATAGTGGACAGTATCATGTTTTCACCACAAGTTTATGCAAGCGGGACTAGAAGCTCCACAAGCGGGCCGTGTACGCTGTTGATCCGGTAGTTCCTCATTACTTGCGATGGTCCGAGCAGCCCATTATGTGGAGTAGAGTGGATCACCCTCCCCGGGTTGATAATCCAGGTCACTTAGCCTTGGTGGTGGCGCCTCAAGTTGGTGGATACAAATTGACTAAGATACTCATGGATGGAGGCAGTAGCATCAACATTCTTTATTATGAGACCTTCTGTCGGGGTTAACTGATAAAAATCTTAAGACATCCAACACTGTTTTCCATGGAGTGGCGCCTGGTAAGTCGGCGTACCCGGTGGGCAAGATTGAGCTGGAAGTGGCCTTTGGAGATGAGCATGATTCTAGGGCTGAGAAGTTAACCTTTGAAGTGGTCAAAATGAGGAGCCCATACCACGCTCTGTTTGGGCGGCCGGCTTATGCCAGGTTCATGGCACGACCGTGTTATGTTTATCTACAACTCAAGATGCCGGGTCATAAGGGGACCATCACAGTGCATGGGAGTCGGAAGATATCCCTGGAATGTGAAGATGGTGATGCTGCTTATGCTGAGTCTGTCTGTGCAACAGAGGAATTGAAGTTTTACAAGGACAATGTTGAGTCAGCGGATATGACATCAAAGCCAACTACAGAGCATGATCCGGTGCTAAAGTTTAAGTCGGCCGATGACACCAAGCTGGTTGATTTTGCTCCTGGAGACTCATCCAAGCAGTTCAGTATCAGTGCTAATTTGGATCCAAAATAGGAAAGTGCGCTCATCGAGTTCATCCATGAGAACTGGCACATCTTTGCATGGAATCCTTGTGACATGCCAGGTGTACCGAGGGAACTCGCTGAGCACACTCTCAATATTGATCCGAAATTTAAGCCGGTAAAGCAATTCCTTCGTCGTTTGAACGAGGAGAGGCGTACGACCATTGGTGAATAAGTGGCCCGGCTCTTGGCGGCTAGGTTCATTGTTGAAGTTTTTCATCCAGAGTGGTTGGCTAACCCGGTGCTAGTGCTTAAGAAGAATGGCACCTGGCGCATGTGTGTGGATTACACGGACTTAAACAAGGCTTGTCCGGCTGATCCCTTTGCTCTCCCTCATATTGATCAAATCATTGATGCTACGGCGGGTTGTTATCATTTGAGTTTTTTGGATGCTTATTCTGGTTATCATCATATCAAGATGGCAGTTAAGGACCAGGAGAAGACAACTTTCATTACTCCCTTTGGAGCCTTCTGCTATGTGTCTATGCCTTTTTGGCTCAAGAGTGCCCAGGCGACTTATTAGCGATGTGTGCAGAATTGTCTTCACAGTCAGATTGGGTGCAATGTTCATGCTTATGTGGACGATATTGTGGTGAAGTCCAAAGAGAAGGAAACTTTGATAGATGATTTGAAAGAAACCTTCGATAATCTCCGGGTCTACAAGATGATGCTTAACCTGGCCAAGTGCGTTTTTGGTGTGCCAGCAGGCAAGCTTTTAGGTTTTTTGGTTTCTAACAGAGGCATTGAGGCTAACTCGAAGAAGATCAAGGCCATCACCTCCCTGGAAAAGTCGGCGTGTATCAATGATGTTCAGCGTCTAGTGGGTCGTATTGCTGCCTTAAGCCGGTTCATAAGCCAGTTGGGTGAGAAGGCCATACCGCTATATCAGATGATGAAGAAAACAGATAACTTCGTCTGGAGTGATGCTGCTAACGACGCATTTGAGGACTTGAAGAGGCAGCTAGCTGAGCCGCCAGTCCTTGCTGCTCCTAGTGATAAAGAGCAATTATTGTTATATGTGGCCGCTAACACCCGTGCCATCATTGTGGCCATTGTGGTGCAGCGTAAGGAGGCTGGCAAGGAATATCCGGTTCAACGGCCGGTTTACTACATCAGTGAAGTTCTTATTGAGTCCAAGCAGAGATATCCACATTGGCAGAAGCTCGTTTATGGGGTGTCCATGGCCAGCCGGAAGCTTAAGCAATATTTTCTGGGTCATCCCATCACTATGGTCAGTTCTGCTCCGTTAGGAGATATTATTCAAAACAGAGAAGCCATAGGACGAGTCGCCAAGTGGGCCATTGAACTTGGGCCTCATGGTTTGAAGTATGTGCCTCGCACTGCTATCAAGTCTCAAGCACTGGTGGATTTCATCAATGACTGGACAGAGATATAGATGCCTGAAGAGAAGCCAGATAACACATATTAGACTATTCAATTTGATGGGTCCAGGCAGTTGGAAGGGCCAGGGGCTGCAGTTGTCTTAGCTTCCCCTCGAGGTGACAAGTTTTTTATGTTCTCAGGTTGATGTTTCCCTATACTAACATTGCAGTTGAGTACGAAGCCTTGCTCCATGGTCTTCGGATGGCTAAGGAGATGAACTTAAGCCGGGTGAGATGTTTCGGCGACTCAGAAATGGTGGCTCAACAAGTCTCAGGCACATTGGATTCTAAGGACCCACTCATGGCGGCTTATCGCCGTGAAGTTGACGCTATTGCTGGTCACTTCAAGTGTTATCAAGTGGAACACATCGATCGCAGGAAAAATGAGGCGGCTGATGCCTTAAGCCGGTTGGGGTCTCAACGTAAGCCGGTGCCACCTAACACTTTCTTGGATATCCTGCATAACCCTTCTGTCAAGTTGCCTACCAAGGAAGACCTGGCTGTTCCTGACCCGGAGGCACAATTGGTGGCGGCTCTTCCTACTATCCCAGATTGGACAATACCATATTTGGCTTACATGACTTGAGGCGAGTTACCAGAGGATGAAACTTTGGCCAGGCAGATAACCCGGTGGTCTAAGTCAATGACAATTGCCAATGGCGAGTTACACCATCGCAATGTCACCGAGGCATTTCAGCATTGCGTCTCTCCTGAGGAAGGCCGTGAGATTCTTCATGAGATTCATGAAGGAGATTGGCCAAAGATTTTCTTCATGGATTCTATTGGCTGACGGCTCATGCGGATGCAGAGGATCTGGTCAATAAATGTGATGGCTGCCTGAAATTTTCACGACGAGCTCATGTGCCGGCTCAAGAATTGATGATGATTCCAATTACTTGGCCATTTCCAGTCTGGGGGCTTGATATGGTTGGGCCTTTTAAAAGGTCCAAGGATAAAAAGACCCACCTCTTGGTGGTGGTTGACAAATTTACAAAGCGGGTTGAAGCAGAGCCGGTCAGTAAGTGTGACGCGGCAACGGCGGTTCAGTTCATCAAAAAGGTGATTTTCCGCTTTGGTTTTCCCCATAGTATCATAACTGATAGTGGCACTACTTTGTCCAAGGGTGCTATGAAATAATTTTGTCAACGTGAGCATATTCGCCTTGATGTGTCATCAGTAGCTCACCCCCAATCCAATGGTCAAGCTGAAAGAGACAATCAAGAAATTTTGAGAGGCATCAAACCCCGGCTTATGGTTCCTTTGCAACAGACACTAGATCTTCGGGGTGGAGGATTAACCTTCTGTGAATGGAGTATCAATACTACCCCAACAGGTCTACGGGTTATACGCCTTTCTTCATGGTTTACGTAGCAGAGGCGGTTCTCCCTAGTGACATCCATCATGACTCTCCTCGTGTGGCGGCTTATATTGAAGCTGATAATGAACGAGCACGGCAGGATGCACTGGACCTGTTAGATGAGAAGCGCGATCTTGCGGCAGCCTGTTCGGCGATTTATCAACCAGATCTGTGCAGTTACCATAGCCACCGGGTTAAGTCCAGAACCTTTCAGGAAGGTGATTTGGTGCTCCGGCTCATCCAGGATCAGACTGATATGCACAAGTTATCCCCACCTTGGGAAGGGCCCTTTGTGGTCAGCAAGAATTGGAACAACGGGTCATACTATCTTATCGATATTCGAGAGCACAAGGACTCACGTAAATCGGAGGAGGAGACCCGCCGGCCATGGAATATCGCTCATCTTCGTCCTTACTACACTTGAGCCACCGACTCTTGTGATGTACATATTTTTTGACAATGTATATATTATGATGATTATAATAAAGCAGGGTCTCTGTTGTTTCACCTTCAACAATCGGGCGTCTTCGTCATCATAATCAGACCAAAAGGGGGCGGATCATATTCGAATCATGCTGTTAACCCCTTTTGGGCGGCTTCCTGGTCTTATTTGAACCATTGCTGTAAACATTTTGATCATTTGGGGGCTGGATCATATTCGAATCACAGCTATTAATCCCTTTTGGTCCGACTCATGATTGTATTGGAATCACAGCTATTAACCCCTCTTGGTCCGGCTGATGATCGTATTCGAATCATAGCCGTTAAACATTTTGATCATTGAGGGCTTGATCGTATTTGAATCATGGCTTAACCCCTTTGGTCCGGCTTCCTAGTCGTATTCGAACCATAGCCGTAAACACTTAGTTCACTTGGGGGCTGGATCGTATTCGAATCATAGCTATTAACCCCTCTTGGTCCGGCTCATGATCATATTCGAATCATAGCCGTTAAATACTTTGGTCACTGGGGGCTTCCTGATCGTATTCAAATCATAGCTGTCGGTACTCCTTTGATCGGTGCAATGCCAAAAACCAATTGGGGGCTTCCTGATCGTATTCGAATCATAGCTATTAACCCTTTTGGTCTAGCTTCCTGGTCGTATTCGAACCATAGCCTCATTTTTATCATTTGGCTTGATCTTTTGAAAGTTTCTTCAGTTTTTCTTGATACAAATTTTCTTTTTGATTCAAAGTGATTCGGGTTATACACCCTTCACTCTCACGGCTCATATTTGAAGCTTACCTGTGGTTTCTATCGCCCAGTTTACTAAAGAGGCGACAAGTCGTCTATACATAATACTATTAGGCACTTGGAAGTATTGGATCTTACAAGCTTTTGGGTATTCACCCTTACTGCACAGGTCCCGTAAGCCGGCAATACGATTCAATATCAAAGGTATGATATTGCTATTATCTTTAAATTCCGCATAAACCAGCTTTATCTATAAACTGTTTTCAACATCAGTGGTCATATGCGAGATATTATGACCCGCCTTGCGGTAAACCGCCAAGGGATCTTGTGATCTATTTTGTGTGCAGGATAATTCAAAAATTTTATCTGCGCCAGTTGAACAATCTGATAAGTATAAAGAGGATAATTATAAAGCGGTGGTTTAACAGTATGGAGCATCATACAAAACATGCACGATGGCACGGCAGAGCAAAGTCATTGCTACCCTATTACATGGCTCTCAGAGTCCAAATGGTTAATTGTTTTTTCAGAAGGTCACAAATATGAACCGCCCGGCGAATCAATCTTCTTGATGTCCTGATGCTTCCGGATCATCCCTCTCTGCTTCTTTGTCCTGATCTATGTCCTGGAAGGTTGGTGATGACTAGTCAATGCCACTCAAAGCTTGGAACTTAGCTTCATCATCAATTAGCTTGGACGGGTCAACTTCAAGGGCCAAAGTGTGCTTACGGATTGGGGGGATTAGGCCTGTCACTTTGTAAGACAGCATTGGCATCTTTTGATTTCCCTCGTCGTAAGCCGGCTGTTACTTGGTGAGGTCAGTCTCATTGGCAATCAGGCTGGCCAGAGGACGTATGTCCTTCACGCAAGCAGCAAAGTCCTTCTGCTCAAATGGAGTGCCGTCTTCCTTCAAGCTTGGATATCCGATAGAGATATCGGCTGAGTCTAACTCCGGTAGCCATGCTTTGGCCCGACTTAAGGTAGTTACAGTTCCGACTCTTGCACATGATCGCTTCATTTCATTAAACCTCTCAGGCAATACGGAAAGTTTCCTTAGCACATCAACCAAGAGTGTGGGGGTTTCATTGGATGGAGAAATTGTGGCCAATGCGTGCTCAGCACCAGTGTAAAGCTGCTCCACCAATGTGTAAACCGCCTTCAGCTTTACCAGCATGTCTTGGTTCAGATTGGTGCTTCTAGGGCCTGCTAAGTGTTCATTGGATGGGTCACAAGTGGTTCATATCATCAATAACGATATTCAAATTTGACAATCATAAGGCGACTTACCAAAGATAGCAGACACCATCTTAGACACCTGACGTTTTAAGCCGGTAAGTTCAGTGGTTGCTTCTTGGAGAGCCAGCTCTGCCTTTTCCGCTCATTGTGTCAAGGCAATCTTTTCTTCAGCCCAGGCACTTTTTCAGCTTCAAAGCCGGTTCTCAGTTTTTCTGCCTCACCCACGCTAAATTCGAACTTTGAGTTCGCCTTCTAGGTCTCAGCCTCTTGCAGACGGGTCTTAAAGTTAGACAACTCTGATTGAAGTTGAGCAGTGGTGGTCTGTACATACACCGGATTAAAGACATAACTTAACGTTACTTCAACATATTAAGTCCCAAGCCTTTTGCAAGCAACAACACTTGGCACTTGGGGGCTAATGTCTATCGAAAGCTCTATTTATGTGGCGGCTTATGTGAATAAGTCCCAAGCATTTTGTGAGCAAGAGTACTTGGCACTTGGGGGCTAATGCATATTGCTTGTCTCATTGCAATTTTACGATGACACCTTGGTGCTACAACAGGCTATAGTCGGCTCATGAGAACTACACAACTTTAAGCCGGATTTTGAAAGGATTGTTTCATAGGTCATTATTCATGTTCATGGTGATCAAGTCTACAACATATTCAACATAAGCAGTAAACTTGGGGGCTGACAGGATATGCATAACTTAAGAGTGGAAGAGATCATACCTCAAATTTGTGGTGCATCTGCTGCACCATGTCAACTTCAAGGTCACGGCTGCTGTGTACTTGGCTGAGAAATCCAGAGTATATTTCACCAATGCCTAGTTGAGCATAGTTGGCAACATAAAATCGCACTTTGCGCGGCTCAACATGTTCTTCCTTGGGAGAATGCTTGGCCAACACAGTGATACGTCTCCGTCGTATCTACTTTTCCAAACACTTTTGCCCTTGTTTTGGACTCTAACTTACTTGATTTGAATGGAACTAACCTGGACTGACGCTGTTTTCAGCAGAATTGCCATGGTGTTATTTTTGTGCAGAAATATAAGTTCTCGGAATGACCTGAAACTCCAAGGAGATTTTTTTTGGAATTAATAAAAAATACTGGTGAAAGAATCAAGGCTAGGGGCCCACACCCTGTCCACGAGGGTGGGGGGCGCGCCTACCCCCTGGCCGTGCCCCCTGCCTCGTGGCCCCCCTTGATGCTCCACCGACCTCAACTCCAACTCTATATATTCACGTTTGGGGAGAAAAAAAATCAGAGAGAAGGATTCATCGCGTTTTACGATACGGAGCCGCCGCCAAGCCCTAACCTCTCTCGGGAGGGCTAATCTGGAGTCTGTTCGGGGCTCCGGAGAGGGGAATCCATCGCTGTCGTCATCATCAACCTTCCTCCATCACCAATTTCATGATGCTCATCGCCGTGCGTGAGTAATTCCATCGTAGGCTTGCTGGACGGTGATGGGTTGGATGAGATTTACCCTGTAATCAAGTTAGTTTTGTTAGGGTTTGATCCCTAGTATCCATTATGTTCTAAGATTGATGTTTCTATGACTTTGCTATGCTTAATGCTTGTCACTAGGGCCTGAGTGCCTTGATTTCAGATCTAAACCTATTATGTTTTCATGAATAAATGTGAGTTCTTGATCCTATCTTGCAAGTCAATAGTCACCTACTAGGTGTTATGATCCGGCAACCCCGAAGTGACAATAATCAAGACCACTCACAGTGATGACCGTAGTTTGAGGAGTTCATGTATTCACTAAGTGTTAATGCTTTGGTCCACTACTCTATTAAAAGGAGGCCTTAATATCCCTTATTTTCCAATAGGACCCTGCTGCCACGGGAGGGTAGGACAAAACATGTCATGCAAGTTCTTTTCCATAAGCATGGATGACTATATTCGGAATACATGCCTACATTACATTGATGAACTGGAGCTAGTTCTGTGTCACCCTATGTTATAACTATTGCATGAGGAATCACATCCGACATAATTATCCATCACTGATCTAATGCCTACGAGCTTTTCACATATTGATCTTTGCTCAGTTACTTTACTGTTGCCACTGTTACAATTACTACAAAACTTCTACTGTTACTTTTGCTACCGTTACCGTTACTTACATACTACTTTGCTACTAAATACTATGCTGCAGATATTAAGTTATCCAGGTGTGGTTGAATTGACAACTCAATTGCTAATACTTGAGAATATTATTTGGCTCCCCTTGTGTCGAATCAATAAATTTGGGTTGAATACTCTACCCTCAGAAATTGTTGCGATCCCCTATACTTGTGGGTTATCAAGACTATTTTCTGGCGCCGTTGCCAGGGAGCATAGCTCTATTCTTTGAGTCACTTGGGATTTATATCTGCTGATCACTATGAGGAACTTGAAAGACAAAAGAACTAAGATTTTCCCCTCAACTATGAGGGGAGGTAAGTAACTGCCATCTAGCTCTGCACTCGATTCACCTTCTGTTTTGAGTAAACTTGCGACACCTAAACCCGCTTCTGCTATTAATTCTGATATGTCACATGTTATTGATGATGCCACTTCTACTATGCATGATACTTATGGTGAAACTACTTCTATGCTTGATACTACTGTGCCATTAGGTGAATTTCTTGATGAACAACTTGCTAGGGCTAGAGAGAATGAAATTCTTGAAACTGATAATATTGATGAAAGTAACGATGAAGATTCTCCCCCTAGATATGAATTACCTGTTGTGCCTGAGGGTTATGTTATGGATGAAGAAATTGCTAGAGATTTTCTTGCTTGCAATGATAGATCTGATCTTAAGAAATTATTAGCTAAGCTTAAAGAAAAGTCTCTGAATGCTAGAATGAAATATGACCCTGCTTTTGCTACTTCACCTATCTATGTTACCGATAAATATTATGATTTCTCTGTCGATCCTCAGATAATTACTTTGGTTGAATCTGATCCTTTTTATGGCTATGAATCTTAAACTCTTGTGGCACATCTTACTAAATTGAATGATATAGCCACCCTATTTACTCATGAGGAAAAAATTCATTACTACCATATCCTTAAGCTATTTCCATTCTCATTAAAGGGTGATGCTAAAGTATGGTTTAATTCTCTTGATCCTGGTTGCGTGGGTAGTCCCCAGGATATGATTTATTACTTCTCTGCTAAATATTTCCCCTCTCATAAGAAACAAGCTGCTTTGAGGGAAATATATAATTTTGTGCAAATTGAAGAAGAGAGTCTCCCACAAGCTTGGAGGAGGCTTCTCCGATTACTTAATGCTTTGCCTGATCATCCTCTCAAGAAAAATGAAGTACTTGATATCTTTTATAATGGACTAACCGATGCTTCCAGAGACCACCTGGATAGTTGTGCTGGTTGTGTTTTCAGGGAAAGAACTGTTGATCAAGCTGAATTGTTACTGAATAATATTTCAACTAATGAAAATAATTGGACACTTCCTGAACCAACTCCTAAGCCAACTCCGAAGAAAAGGGGTATTCTATTTCTCAGTCCTGAAGATATGCAAGAGGCAAAGAAATCTATGAAAGAAAAAGGTATTAAAGCTGAAGATGTTAAGAATTTACCTCATGTTGAAGAAATACATGGCCTTAATTTACCACCTATTGAAGAAATACATGGTCTTGATAACCCAACATAGGTAGTAAAGGTAAATTCTCTCTATAGATATGATAAAGCTGAAATACCGTCTATTAAGTTTGCTAGCCAATGCTTGGATGAGTTTCATGACTTTATGGCTAAACAAGAAAATTTCAATGCTTATGTTGGTAGACAATTGAAACGTAATGCTTATATGATTGAGCACTTGAGTGATTATATGTCCAGAGTTAAAGGTGAATTTAACTTATTAGTAAGCATGCTTCTATGGTTACCACTCAAGTAGAATAAGTGCTTAAAGCTCAAAATGATTTGCTCAATGCATTAGATGATAAGAATAATGATAATGCTGTTAGGGTTTTGACTAGAGGGGGTAAAATGACTCGGGAACCTTTGTATCCCGAGGGCCACCCTAAGAGAATTGAGCAAGATTCTCAGTGAACTAATGTTGACGCACCTAGTCCTTCTAAGAAGAAGAAAAATAAAAATTATAGGAGTTTGCATGCTTCTAGTGAACCTGTTGTTGACACACCTGAGAATCCCAATGATATTTCTATTTCTGATGCTGAAACACAATCTGGTAATGAACATGAACCTAGTGATGATGTTAATGATGATGTTCATGTTGATGCTCAACCTAGCAATAACAATGACGTAGAAATTGAACCTGCTGTTGATCTTGATAACCCACAATCAAAGAATCAACATTATGATAAGAGAGACTTCGTTTCTAGGAAGCACGGTAAAGAAAGAGAACCATGGGTTCAGAAACCCATGCATTTTCCTCATAAACCATCCAAGAAAAAGGATGATGAGGATTTTGAGCGCTTTGCTGAAATTATTAGACTTATCTTTTTGCGTATGTGTTTGATTGATATGCTTAAAATGAATCCTTGTGCTAAGTACATGAAAGATATTGTTACAAATAAAAGAAAGATACCGGAAGCTGAAATTTCCACCATGCTTGCTAATTATACTTTTAAGGGTGGAATACCAAAGAAACTAGGAGATCCAGGAGTACCAACTATACCATGCTCCATTAAAAGAAACTATGTCATAACTGCTTTATGTGATCTTGGAGCCGGTGTTAGTGTTATGCCTCTTTCTTTATATCGTAGACTTGATTTGAATAAGTTGACACCTACTGAAATATCTTTGCAAATGGCCGATAAATCAACTGCTATACCTGTCGATATTTGTGAGGATGTGCCTATTGTGGTTGCAAATGTTACTATTTTAACAGACTTTGTTATTCTTGATATTCCCGAGGACGATAGTATGTCAATTATTCTTGGTAGACCCTTTTTGAATACTGCAGGGGCTGTTATTGATTGCAACAAAGGCAATGTCACATTTCATGTTAATGGTAATGAGCATACGGTACACTTTCTGAGGAAACAACCTCAAGTCCACAGTATCAATTGTATTGGAAATTTTTCAATGATTACTATTGGAGGTTTTGAATTTCCTCTTCCTACTATCAAGAAGAAATATGATATTCTTATTGTTGGGGACATGCATATCCCCGTTGAGGTAACTTAGTGCTATTCGAAGATTCTCCGGTTTCATGCGATTCGAAATGAGTTTGTTAACAAGACTTGATCAACCTTGTTAGTGGATTCCTTTTGATGAGCATGAGATGGATGAAGTTAGAAAGCACAACTCTCTATACCCTCCTCTTACTTTTTGTTATTTAGATTAAATAAAGCAAAAATAGTATTTTCTGTCTATTTTCTGATTTATCGTTGCAATAAAAAATACCCCAAAAATAAAAGTTCTCCAAATGTCCCGAAAATGAAATATGATTTTTTGTAGAATATTTAAGAATATTTGGCACTAAGAACACAGCAGGGGGCCACACCACCTGGCCACGAAGGTCCAAGGCGCACCCTCCTCCTGGGTGCGCCCCGCGCCTCGTGGGCCCCATGTGGCCCCCTCCACTTATTCCTGCACCCACACACTTCGTCTTCCTCCAGAAAAAATCACCACACAGCTCAAACTCGTGTCCTAGCTCGTTTTGCTGCGATTTTTGATCTCCTTGCTCAAAGCTTCCAATGGTCCAATTAGTTTTTGTTCTAGTGCTTTAATCATTGCAAATTTTTTGCTGCTAAGGTGACCCTGTTCTTGAGCTTGCATGTCAAATTTATATGGTCCAAAGTAGTTTTAATGCATGATATAGTTTCTAGGCACTTGTGGGAGTAGTTGCTATCAATTTTGTTGAGTTTGGTTCACATTTATTTTGAGTCACTAAAATTTTCAGAAATTTTTCAGAGGAAGAAATATGTTTAGGAAAATGTATCAAGGTGGTTCTACAAGGAAGCAAGGACCCAGGCCCGCAATATGTGATCCGGACGATGAACCACCAAGGGAAGCTCAAGTGCGGCCTTGTGAATGGCCGTCAGAGGAGTTTATGGCCCAAGCAAGCATCAAGGATGAATTTTACGCATATGTGCGTAATGCTGAACTCGAGGGCTTCATGCTAGATAAGCACCCTCAGTATTACCACTTAACTGATTCCTTTGTGAGAAGGTTCAAATTTATATCTTCACGCAATTCTCACAATGTCCTATTTGATCTTTATGATAAATCATATACCATGGACCTAGAAGATTTTAATACTGCTTGTAAACTCCCGCAATGTGGTAGTGCTAGTGAAACTCGCAAATCTGAATTTAAAGATTTTCTTGCTAGTATCACTGTGGGGGAATCTAGAGAAATAGCACAAGCTACCATAGGGAGCATTCATTTTCCTGCTATACATTATTTTGCTCTCTTTAAAGGTAGATGCATAAATGGCAAGGACGAGGCATGTCACATGTGTGTTCCAGATCTTAGTGTTCTCAAGAGTGTTGTGCTAGGAGATAAGCAATATAATTTGGGGGCCATTGTTGCACGTAGGTTGCATAATAATAGTTTAAATGGAGACTTGTTTGGTGGGATTTATGCAACCCGTGTGGCTAATTTTCTTGAGATACCCATATATGAAAATGATTTGGAGTTGCCTCCCTCTTATCTAGATTATGATGCGATGGTTTGTCATCAGTTTGTTGAGAGGAATGAACAGTTCCTCCAATACCGACTAATCTTTGATAGACGTCGCATTGTCCATGTTGCTCTCCCTGCTCCTGGTTTCTTTGACTTTCAGGCAAAAAGGAGATACATTATAATCAGGGAGGAGGTGAACGAGTATGAGAGAAGGATGGAGGCAGCTTGCCTCGAAGCTACAGCTCGTGAGGCAACAATTGCTGCATCTCAGTACGACCCCAACTATAACTTCGATCCATGGGCATAGAGCAACTTAGGCCAAAATCCTAAGCTTGGGGGAGTACGTATTTCTCGCCGACATTACATTCATGTTCACACACTCATTCCAGTTGTCGGTGCTCATACTTTTTCATTGTACTATCCATGCTAGTTTATTTTATTTTTATTGCTTTCTTCTTGTGTGTTTGAATAACCTTGAGAAAAACAAAAAAATAATTAGTTGTAGCTTTTAGCTAGTTTACTTTCCATGCTTGTAGTACTAGTAATTAAAAGAAAACCCAAAAATATTTCTCGTTCTTCTTTTGCTTATTGGGAGCTTTCCCGTGTAAATAGTTTTATTTCTTTTCTTTGGGGGTCGAGAGGAGAAGACCATGATGAAAATGTTGAGTGGCTCTCATATGCATTGTTGATTTAACCAAGAGCCCATATTACCTTGTCTTCTCCCTTGTATTAAATGCTTGCAGATTCCAGCTTAGTCCAATGCACGTGCACTATTATTATTATCCAGACCGTTCAGTTGTGCAAGTGAAAGGTAATAATGACGATATATGATGAAATGATTGAGATGAGAGAAGCTGGTATGAAGTCGACCTATCTTGTTTTTGTAAATATGATTAGTTCATCTTTCCCAATTCAGCCTATTATGAATAAACATGTTTGTAATGACAATTAGATATTATAGTTGGTTATGCCATGCTTAATTTGCTAGGAGTTTATAATGGTTTACCTTGCGTGCCAACATGCTATTAAAATGGTTGTGTTGTGGCATGATAGGGTGGTATCCTCCTTTGAACGATTCGAGTGACTTGACTTGGCACATGTTCACACATGTAGTTGAAACAAAATCAACATAGTCTCCACGATATTTATGTTCATGGTGGATTATATCCTACTCATGCTTGCACTCGGTGTTGATTAATTTTAATACATGTTCATGACTGTTGTCGCTCTCTAGTTGGTCGCTTCCCAGTCTTTTTCTAGCCTTCACTTGTACTAAGCAGGAATACTTCTTGTGCATCGAAAATCCATAAACCCCAAAGTTATTCCATATGAGTCCACCATACCTTCCTATACGCGGTATCTACCTGCCGTTCCAAGTAAATTTGTATGTGCCAAACTCTAAACCTTCAAATGAAATTCTGTTTTGTATGCTCGAACAACTCATGTATCAACTACGGATGTCTGTATCTTCCATGCTAGGCGGGTTATTCTCAAGAGGAGTGGACTCCGCTCCTCACTCACGAGAAAATGGCTGTTCACCGGGATGCCCAGTCCCATGCTCAAATCAAATCAAAATAATTGCAAATAAAACTCCCCCAGGATTGTTGTTAGTTGGAGGAACCCGTTGTTTCGGGCAAGCTATGGATTGATGATTGTTGGTGGTGGGGGAGTATAAACTTTACCATTTTGTTTGGTAACCGCCTATAATGTGTGTATCCAGGAAGGTATTGAGATCTCTTGGTTGTTATGTTGACAATGAAAGTATGCCACCCAAAATATTATTTATCTCTATTTCCAAAATCGATCTCTGGCACCTCTACAAATCCCTGCTTCCCTCTTTGAAGGGCCTATCTATTTACTTTTATGTTGAGTCATCATCCTCTTTTTAAAAAGCACCAGTTGGAGAGCACTGCTGTCATTTGCATGCATTACTATTTGTTTATGTTGAGTATGACTATGACTGGATCTCTTTTACCATGAATTACAATGTTTAGTCAGTCCTTGATCTTTAGAGGTGCTTTACATTTATGTTTTGCGGTCTCAGAAAGGGCTAGTGAGATACCATCTTGTTATATCATATTATGATTGTTTTGAGAAAGTGTTGTCATCCGGGATTTATTATTATTACTCGCTAGTTGATTATGCCATTGATATGAGTAAACATGAGACCTAAGTGTTATTGTGAATATGGTTAGTTCATAATCTTTGCTGAAAACTTGAATGTTGGCCTTACATATTTGCAATAGCAAGAGCAAACAGAGTTTGTAAAACTTTTACTTTATCACTTTCAGTTTACCAACTTAATTGCTTGAGGACAAGCAAAGGTTTAAGATTGGGGGAGTTGATACGTCTCCATCGTATCTACTTTTCCAAACACTTTTGCCCTTATTTTGGACTCTAACTTGCTTGATTTGAATGGAACTAACCCGGACAGACGCTGTTTTCAGCAGAATTGCCATGGTGTTATTTTTGTGCAAAAATAAAGTTCTCGGAATGACCTGAAACTCCATGGAGAATATTTTTGGAATTAATAAAAATACTGGTGAAAGAATCAAGGACAGGGGCCCCACACCCTGTCCACGAGGGTGGGGGGCGTGCCTACCCCCTGGGCGCACCCCCTGCCTTGTGGGCCTCCTGATGCTCCACCGACCTCAACTCCAACTATATATATTCACGTTCGGGGAGAAAAAATCAGAGAGAAGGATTCATCGCATTTTACGATACGGAGCCGCCGCCAAGCCCTAATCTCTCTCGGGAGGGCTGATCTGGAGTCCGTTCGGGGCTCCGGAGAGGGGAATCCATCGTTGTCGTCATCATCAACCTTCCTCCATCACCAATTTCTTGATGCTCACCGTTGTGCGTGAGTAATTCCATTGTAGGCTTGCTGGACGGTGATGGGTGGATGAGATTTACCATGTAATCGAGTTAGTTTTGTTAGGGTTTGATCCCTAGTATCCATGATGTTCTAAGATTGATGTTGCTATGACTTTGCTATGCTTAATGCTTGTCACTAGGACCCGAGTGCCATGATTTCAGATCTGAACCTATTATGTTTTCATGAATATATGTGAGTTCCTGATCCTATCTTGCAAGTCAATAGTCACCTACTATGTGTTATGATCCGGCAACCCCGAAGTGATAATAATCGGGACCACTCCCGGTGATTACCGTAGTTTGAGGAGTTCATGTATTCACTAAGTGTTAATGCTTTAGTCCGGTACTCTATTAAAAGGAGGCCTTAATATCCCTTAGTTTCCAATAGGACCCCGCTGCCACGGGAGGGTAGGACAAAAGATGTCATGCAAGTTCTTTTCCATAAGCATGTATGACTATATTCGTAATACATGCCTACATTACATTGATGAACTGGAGCTAGTTCTATGTCACCCTATGTTATAACTGTTGCATGAGGAATCGCATCGACATAATTATCCATCACTGATCCAATGCCTACGAGCTTTTCACATATTGATCTTTGCTTAGTTACTTTACCGTTGCCACTATTACAATTACTACAAAACTGTTGCTGTTACTTTTGCTATCGTTACCGTTACTTCCATACTACTTTGCTACTAAATACTTTGCTACAGATATTAAGTTATCCAGGTGTGGTTGAATTGACAACTCAACTGCTAATACTTGAGAATATTCTTTGGCTCCCCTTGTGTCGAATCAATAAATTTGGGTTGAATACTCTACCCTCGAAAACTGTTGCGATCCCCTATACTTATGGGTTATCAACCAGTAGGTCTCCCCAGTTCAGTAAAGGCGGTCTTGGTGATCTCTACATCATCATCTTGTGTGTGGGCTGTCTTGATAGGACTTGAAGCATTAGGATTTAAAGAGTCATTGTTGGCTTGATCAACAGGTGGGTCAACAGTCATTGTTGGAATATCATGAAGCGACTCAGACGGTTCAAGAACAGAGGCCTCAGGCGCTGCAGCTTGGAGCTCCAGCTCATTGACTCTAGGATCTTCGGCCGGCTTGTTCTTCTTTGCCCTCTTACTGGGCTTTTCTTTTCCACTGCATGAGTGAAAAAGGTTAGTATAACTATAAAAGGATTATAATGAGTAAATGATAAGTAAATCTTCATAACCCAGGGGCAGTCTTGAAAGCCGGCATATTAGATTGGATTGAGTCACCGGAACAGGAATGAGAAGTTTCCTGATAATTTGAGTCGGAAGAATTGAGTGGCCGGCGAGTGAGACCCGCCAAAGGATAAAAAGAGGTTAAGTTGGGGGTGACCTCATTTCGACACTTCCTCGGTGTGTTCGGTAAGCCGGAGGAGAGATCCACATCCTTGCTCGTCAGAGTCTGTCGCCGACTCTCGTGCTGCTGTTGCTTCAATATAAAGTGAGGATCCAGATGAGCTAAGGGTGTGAAAATCTTACTTTCCGGGTTACTCTTCAGATTTTTTGTCTTGGAAAAGGCTCGGAGTCGGAGGAAATAATAGTTACCTCTTCTTCCACTCCCTGACTCATTCCCGTGTCATCCTGATGATAGTCAGTGTCAATAAGATGGTTGAAAAAAGAGCTAAGAGAATCAAGGGCTACCTCCGACTCAGAGGTGTCCTCCAGTTGAAATAAATCAGAAGCGTTGGGCTTCTTTCCTCTCTTCTTGGTGGCTCTCCTGGCGGCTTTCTTGGCCTTCCTAGCTCTCTTTGCAGCTTCATGATCATATTCTTTTTTCCAAAATTCGTCATCAGCCTGCAAAAATCATCAAGGTTGAATTAAAACAAAGTATTAAGGGTGAAGGTTAAATAGCCAGTTCAGCGGCTTACTTTTCGTGCCGGGTTAGACTCGCAGAAAGGGCTTAGGTCCACCTTGCTGCAATCAGCTAGGCTCTCATTCAGAAGGGACTTTTTCATTTCATTGATAAGGTCATCAGTTGTCTCCTCGGAGTTGTGGCGTAGTGGATCCTTTGTGCTACCGGTGTAAGTGCACATTAAACCGGAGCGGCGGCTCAAGGGGATGATCCGCCATGCGACACAGTATTGAATCAAGTCAATGCTTAAGCCGTTCCCCAATAGAGCCTTGACTTTGGCAATGGTAGGGGTGAGCTTCTTGCGTTCAACAGCTCTCAACTTGTCGGGGAGAGGATGGTTGTCGAGGAGAGGATGGTTCAATTCAAGACGCAGGGCGCGAAAGTCGGGCAGTCCGTTCTCATCAGCCGAAGAGGCATCCTTGCAATAGAACCATGTTTGATTCCAATCCTTGGGATGACTCAGCGGCTGCGCATAAGGGAAAATGACGTCTCTTCTTCACCGAATTGAGACCCCACCAAGTTCCAAACTAGGTCCATTGGAGTACTTGTTCTGGCGGTTCAAATAAAAGTACTCTCTGAATAACTCCACAGTGGGCTCCTCTTGAAGGTAGACTTCGTAGAACACTTGGAAATTACATATGTTGGACACGGAATTGGGTCCGATGTCTTGAGGATGGAGGTCAAAAAAGTGCAGAACGTCCCTGAAGAACTTAGAGCCATGCGGTGAAAAGCCCCGGTTCATATGATTAGTGAAGATAATGACTTCCCATTCTTTGGGCTGAGGTTTATCTTCTGTCGGTTTAGGGGTGCGGTAAGACATGACAGACTTCTTTGGCACATAACCGGTTTTCACAAAGTCTTCAAGTGTATTCTCCGTGACGATGGAGCGAACCCAGTTGCAGGAAGTGGTTGTTTTGGGCGGCATTGTGAAGAAGGAAGCCTAAAAGGAAAAAGAACAATGTTTGCTGGTTGAAATTAAGCCGGACAGAAAGTATTACGTCACTTATTCAATGGCGGCTTACAAAGGGGCCTAATGATGTATGACTAATTATAATAGGTTATTTAAGCCGCCATGAGCAGTTTGGTGTTTATCAAAAGAGAAATCTGTTGAGCGTTGCAATTAACTATAGCCAGTGGTATGAACCGCCATGACTAGGTGGATCTATCAAGGTGCAGTTTTTGCTAAGTTCAGTACAAACAGGTTTCACAGATTGCAATTATTATTTTGGATCAGTGGTAGTTCAGAAAAAGGAAATAATTCAAGACCTAAAACCAACACAGGGGATTTCATAAGCTCTAATGAGATCTCTTTCCAAGGAAAGGGGGTCCACTAACCGCTGGTATTGAAGGCGAAGGCAAAACAACTACCGCACAAGTTCTATATCGTTTCTAGATCAAAAGGTGATATGATGGAAGAACTAAGAAGGAACTATGAAGAAAACGAGGAACAGTTGAAACCCTAATGCGATATGAAGCATCGGGGGAGGAGCACTTACAGATGCAAATCAGCTGCGGAGGAGTGCCGCCATTCTTTGCGGCAGCCAAGGACGAGGACGACAGTGTGCTTTGCAGCGGCGGCAGAGCTCGGGTAGCAGAGAGATGCAAGAGGAGGAAGACGATGGAAAGAGGGGAGAATGGAAAGAGGCCAGTCGTGACTATTTATAAGGAGAAAGCCAATAAGTGGGCGCGAAAAACGAGGAGGCCAAAACATGGTTATCCAACTGCCCAGGCGCCTGGATTCTCGGGACGGTTATTAAGATAAAGATCCATTGATATATGTTGGATAATGTGTGAATTAATGGCAGATGACGTCATGGCGGGTTATCACAAATCCAGAAGATGACGTCATGGTGGGTTATGAGCTCTTGCACAAATGAAGAAGACAAGATTTTTCTAAATATTGAAGATTGACATGAACCAGTTCAAATCAATATGGGGCCTAATGTTGGGGTTATAACTATTAGGTATGACCCGCCCAGGAGGGGCCGGGTTATACCTATGGCAATTCATCATATGAAGCCCACGAGGATATTTGAAGATGGCAGTTTTAGTTAAGGGCACAAGGCCGAAAGGCGACTTAAGGCTTGTGAGGGTAAACCACCATATATGTATGACTTGTATTGTAAGGCATGAATATATAGTCACCAAGCCGGACACTATTTATGAGCCGGCCAGGACTCCATGAGCCGCTGGGCGTCAACCTGTGTATATAAAGGGATGACCCGGCGGCGATTCAGGACAAGAAACAACAGATCGAAAGCTAGGTCAAGTGGATTCGCTCCCTGGAGAATCGAGACATAAGCAACACCACCTCAAACTGGATTAGGCGTTTACCTTCACCGCAAGGGGCCGAACCAGTATAAACTCCCATGTCCTTTGTCCTGTTTAACCCCTTTAAGCTACTTAGTTGCAATGGCTCCACGACTAAGTCCTTTTGCTAGGACATCTGCTGTAACCTTTCCACGACAGGAACCGCCTATAATGTGTCTAGCATGGATGATATTTGGGAACTCTCGGTCTTTACGTTGACAATGAAAGCATGCCTCTCAAAATTATATTCATCTCTGTTTTAAAAGTTTCAAGCTCTCGCACCTCTGCAAATACATGCTTCCCTCTACGAAGGGCCTATCTTTTACTTTTATGTATTTACTTTTATGCAAGATTCAATAGTATTCCTTCTCATTTCAACCTCAATTATTCTCTAGCTGGCAAGTATCATGTGGTGGGGAAAGATCCAAGCATATATGGCCATTCAAATATATTGAGTTATTATTGTTGATAATTATCTATATGATAAATGAGCTGGGAGGCGAAATATTAAGCCCCTATCTTTCTCTGTGTTCGATGGATGCTATTTGTTTTAAAAACATGTTTTGAGTGTCAGCAATCATGGAAGACTATAAGATAGTGGATTATGTGGAATTTTCTGAATCAAAGATCTTACATAGACCCTTCCCGAAAATAAGAGGAATTTCAAATGTTTTATGACTGAGCATAGTTTATCAGTTTTCAAGAAAGTTTATGGTCTATACTTTAACATGTGAATAGCTTGTTACTTGATCATGAGAAGTTTTATGAGATGCTACTATTTATGATATATAATGATGCTAGAAAAAGTGTTTGGAACTATCATTGATCAAATTTATGCACTATGCTAGCATTCACACTACATAAATTATTTCTTTTTTCTTTTACCTACTCGAGGACAAGCATGAATTAAGCTTGGGGATGTTGATACGTCTCCAACGTATCTATAATTTATGAAGTATTCATGCCATGTTTAGGAAAATTTTATATGGTTTTGGTATGATTTGACTAGAAATAACCTGGACTAACGTTGTTTTTAGCACATGTACATCGGTGTTGTTTTTTGTGCAGATATAATAGTTCTCAGAATGGGCTAAAAATTTTGGTGATCGTTTATGGACCAGAAGAGACTCATGGAGCACCAGAGCTGGATCAGGAGGTGACCAAGGAGGCCACAAGCCTGGGGGCGCGCCTCGCGAGCTTGTGTGGCCCTCGGGCACCCCCTAACTTGATTCCAACGCAAAGTACCCCTATATATATACAGTAAGCTCCGAAAAGAACTCTAGATGAGAAGTTCCGCCGCTGCAAGCCTCTGTAGCCACGGAAAACCAATCGGGGCCCCGTCCCGGCACCCTGCCAGAGGGGGAAATCATCACCAGAGGCCATCTTCATCATCCCGACAGCCACCATGATGAGGAGGGAGTAGTTCACTCTCAGGGCTGAGGGTATGTACTAGTAGTTATGTATTTGATCTCCCTCTCTCTCTCTCTCGTGTTCTTGATTTGGCACGATCTTGATGTACCGCGGGCTTTGTTAATATATTTGAATCTTATGGTGTTCTTCCCTCTCTACCTTCTTGTGATGAATTATGTCTTGACCTTTGAGGTTTCGTGATGTTGGATTGAATATTGGGTTTGAGAACACTTGATGTATGTCTTGCATATGGATACCCGTGGTGACAATGGGGTATTATATTGATTCATTTGATGTATGTTTTGGCACTCAACTCGCGAATTCCTGAGGGGACATTGGGGTAATCTATGCATAGCAGTTCATGCATGTTTTCATCCTAGGTTCTTCGATAAAAACTTTGGAGTGATTCTTTGTTGCATGTTGAGGGATTGTTATATGATCCAGTTATGTTTTCATTGTTGAGAGATTTTGCACTAGTGAAAGTATGAACCCTAGGCCTTGTTTTCAAGCATTGCAATACTATCTTTGCTCACTTTTGTTACTAGTTACCTTGCTATTTTTATATTTTCATATTACAAAAACCTATATCTACTATCCATATTACACTTGTATCACCATCTCTTCTCCGAACTAGTGCACCTATACAATTTACCATTGTATTGGGTGTGTTGGGAAGACAAGAGACTCTTTGTTATTTGGTTGAAGGGTTGTTTGAGAGAGACCATCTTCATCCTATGCCTCCCACAGATTGATAAACCTTAGGTTACCCACTTGAGGGAAAATTGCTACTGTGCTACAAAACTCTATGCTTGGAGGCCCAACACGAGTCAACAAGAATAAGTTGCATAGTCGACATAAGTATACTTCCGCCTTCCTGACAAGCTGGAAGCGGTGGATTTTCCAAGCTCGGGACCTTACACTCATGTGAAGGATTGACGTTAGAGCTGGGTATTTGCCAACATCCAGTGGAGGGGTGAACTACTCCAGAAGCCAATGGCCGGGGCGGTGAAGCACAAGGTGGCGGGGGGGGGGGGGGGGGGGGGAGAGGTTTCCGATCTCCGATGACGTCTGGCGACCCGCACTCGACCGCATCAAGTACCTGACCGGGCTTGGGCTTCACGAGCATATGGTAGCGCTTAAGTTTGTGCGCAACCTTAAGTGCCACCCCGTTGCGCCTTTATAGGCACGCCAGCAGCCAATGTGGCGGAACACGCGATCCTTTAACCCAAGTCGGGTTCACCGCAACAAGCTGGACATCAAGGTGGTGACCACAATCATGAATGACCTGCTTAATCCTAATGGCTTCATCGTCCTCCAGGACAATATCCGGCCACTTTATAACAACAACGAGCGTGAGGAGATCCTTGTGGGCCTTCCCGCGCACAACCAATAGGGGATTATCCCGGAACGTCCTTCAAAATGACCACCCGAACCTGTTCGCATGGCAGGTAGGGGCGGCTGGCTCCAGTTTCGATGATGCCCGGGACAAGGAGGAGGAGGAGGAGTTAGCGGACGTTACCAAGCGCTCTCTACCAGAAATGCCCAGGCTAAGCGCGTCCTCGTTGGGTGACAGGAAACAAGGGCCTACTGGGCGGTAGGGCTGGTGACCGCATGTGGGATTCAGTGGTGTCGCCAAAGGGTGATGATCGTCCTGAATGAGTAAGCTCAGTTGAAAGTGCATTATATCGACTAGAGGGGGGTGAATAGGCGATTTTTACAAATTCATCACTGAGGAATTTCTAGGTGAAGAAATTCCTAAGTAACGCCACACTAGCACCGGAATAAGTACTCAAGTAGAAGCATAATTGAGCAGTAGCATAGTCATCATGATGAAATGAAAACAAACACAGAGTACAGAAAACGTGATAACAGGATAAGCATACTGAAGACTATGTGACTAAAGAAATAGGATTGAGGAAATAGAGAAAGTCTTCAGTCAAAGTCTTCAAATAGTAATGATCAGGTTCATCAACACATGAATGAGGAAATGAGAGGGTTGAGGAAATAGAACCAGTTGGCTTGGTGAAGATAATAATTTTGTAGACCAGTTCAAACTGTTGTGACAGTTGTACGTCTGGTTGGAGCGGCTGGGTATTTAAACTCGAGGACACACAGTCCCGGACACACAGTCCTCACCGTATTCTCCTTGAGCTAAAGTCACACAGACCTCACCCAACACTCGTGGTAAGCCTTCACAGGTGACTTCCAAACATTCACAGACTTGGTCACTCGGCGATGTACAATTCCTCTTGGATGGTCAGACCATGACGCCTAACCGTCTGGAGGATACAAAGTCCTCGAAGGTAACAAGCATCGGTTCCACACAGGAACAATCTCTTCAGTGATGCTCAATCACTTTGGGTTTGTATGTGTTTGGGTTTGCGTTTGGGTTTTCCTCACTTGATGATTTTCTCTCAAAGTCCTCGGAGGATGGGATGCTCTCAATGACAAGTGTTAGTTTCTCGCGGAGCAGCCAACCAACTAGTGGTTGTAGGGGCGGCTATTTATAGCCTAGGGAGTAGCCCGACATGATAAGACATAAATGCCCTTCAAAATATGATCGTTAGGTGGTAGGATATTTTGGACAGCTGGCGCGTAGCACAGAAACGATCGGATTTGAGGTATCAAATTCTTCAGGGCTATCATGTTCCTCACCGTGTAGGCAATCCGCACTGGCAAAATTCCTAACTCCTGCGTTAGAACAAATTCCTCAGAGACCAGAAGATCTTCGTCTCTATCACCGAAGAAATTGACGGAACTGATATGGGATTTCCAATGGCTTCACTCGAAAGGATTGGGTAGGTGCAGGATTTTGAGATGAGCATCACTTGGAAATCAGTTTCCTTAGTATTACCTCGACCCCCTTTAACAGTACGGTGTTTCCTATGACGCAAGAAAGAGAAAATGAAACTACGAAACAAAAGTCTTCATGCTTCATGATCCTCGCATGAATATCCGAGTCTTCAAGGTCACACCAATTTCTTCACCTTCAAAATCTTCAGGAGAACCAAAGTCTTCATCCGAAGACATACATTTTTAGGGGTCGACTTTCACACTAAATATCTTACTCCTCATCGACTTATAGAGCCTCTGTACACTCACAAACATATTAATCCCTTAACCTATAAGTCTTGAATACACCAAAATCACTAAGGGGCACTAGATGCACTTACAATCTCCCCCTTTTTGGTGATTGATGACAAATAGGTTAAGTTTTCAACAGGGATAAACATATTAATTGAAAGTGCTCAATATTGAGGAATTTGATTGCAAGATATAGAAGAACTCCCCCTGAGGATGTGCATATGTGAGGAATTTTCTTTCAAAAAGCAATGCACATGTAGAGTAATATCATGGATATCTCCCCCTATATCTTGTAATTCATACATGCATTTAACATATCGTATGAAGAATTTAAAATGCATGATGAAATATGGTGACTGATGTAATTCAACATGCGTGCATTAACAAATATGAGGAAATGGCATGCAAAAAAATAGAGCAAAAGTATCAGGTCACCATCGGACTTAAGTTTACAACTCAGCAAATCAAACACCTCAGAAGAAAAAGAGTTGTAACTTAGCAAAAATGCCCCATATATAGACCCGCTTGAAGACTAACTCAAATTTCTCCCCCTTTGTCATCAAATTCCCAAAAGGGACGAAAAGTGAGGACTAACGCCCCCGAAGAATATCATCACGAAGTCGATGGAGGAGTGGCAACGTTGTTGGGGGTCGGTTGTTGAAGTAGGGCATGCCCAGTATCATCCAAATCTTCATTTTCATCAGTCTCGCGTGATGAAGAAAAAGAGCTGGCCACCAAAGAAGGAAATTTGACTTTCTTGAATTTCTTCGACGGTGGCTGAGAGCAGTCAAAGTCCTGCTTGAAGCCCATCTGATTAAGATCTTCTTCACCGTAGAGATAAGACAGAACAACCCAGGTGTGATCAAATACTTCATGGAGGTAGTAATGGTTCTTCTTCACTGAATTGTGTGTAGCAGTCATGTTATGAAGAATTGAACCAAACTGACGCTTGACCCATCTGTGGTTGCGATCGACCTTCTGATGAAGACTGAGGAGAAGCTTACGATCAGTCATCACCCTTGGAGCTGTGCCTTGATGATTTTGCTTTAAAGCATTGGCGGCAGAGTCATGAGTGGTAGAGTCATCATTGGTGGAGTAGGATGCAGCTTTGCGGAACTGCCCATCCAATGGACGGATGCCTTCATGAATAATAGCGGCCTTGCCCTTCTCATCAGCTGAGGAAATAGTCCGCTTGAGGACTTCAATGGGGGACAAGTAGCTTCCATGGTGAAGTGTATCAGCCTTGTAGTTGATTGAAGACCTTGATCTGATGAATTTTATGATCCAGGGAGCGTAAGGCTTCAATTCAAATAGAGAAAGAGCAACATTTGCCATGGTCCTCATGAAGAAATCATGGTAGTTCGTTGGAATACCATGCATGATATTGAATAGTAGATTCTTCATGATGGCAACGACCTCTTATTCATTAGAGTCGTGGCCTTTGATTGGACTCAGGGTCTTGGTCAAAAATATGTATATGGTTCGAGGCACATAAAGAAATTCCTTCATGAGGAATTTGGTTCTTGGGGCTTGGCCAGGCTTCAGCGGCTTCATCAACACTTGCATGAAGTGATCAGAGAGCTCATGTTCATGATGGATGAGACGTGCACCTTCAAGGGGAGGACTGACAGGCAGAGCATGAAGCAATTCATAGGCCGGCGCTTTCAAGTGTGTGTTCTCTGTCATCCAGTCCAACACCCAAGAATTTACATCTTTAGCATTGCCGGTGATGTGCAGCATCGCGTAGAACTGAAGAATTAGCTCTTCATTCCAATCACATATGTCAGTGCAGAAGTTGAGTAGCCCAACATCATGAAGAACACCAAGGACTGGGGTGAAGCAAGGCAATGATTCCATATGCACATGAGGAATATGCTCATGGTCAAAGATATTGTCCTTATCAAATAGCAGAGAAGAATAAAAGTTCATATGACTTGCTGTCCAAAAACGCTTCCTTCGAATACGAAAAGAGTCATATGGGTTGTATTCCATGAACAACACGTGTTCATGGAAGAAGTCATCTGATTTGAACTTTTGTTCCTTTGAGAAGGGATTATTCAGCTTGGGCTGAGGTGTATCTGTCAGTGTCTTCACAGCCTCAGGAATCATAGTCTCATGACCCACAGGCTGAGGAATATAGGGAGCAGATAACTCGTGAGTAATATCAAGTATATCAAGATATTCATCGAGACCTGTGTTCTTGAACTCAGTTCCATTATCACTCCTGATATGCTTGATCTTCACACCGAAGTTCATAGATGCTCTTGAGGAAAATTGTCTGAAGACTTCCTGCACTTCATTTTTATAAGTGATGATATGCACCCAGGTATAACGAGAATAATCATCAACAATGACAAAGGCATTTAATGATGCAGAACTAGTGAACGTGGCATAATGAGTAGGGCCAAAGAGATCCATATGAAGTAATTCAAAGGGACGAGAAGTGGTCATGATAATCTTCGAGGGATGCTTGGCTCTGGTGATCTTTCCAGCCTCACAAGCCCCACAAAGATGATCTTTGAGTAATTTGACACCCTCGATGCCAATGACATGCGTCTTCTTCACAAGTGTATGCAAGTTCCTCATCCCAGCATGACCAAGTCGTCGATGCCATAACCAACCTTCTGAAGCTTTTGCAAGTAGACATGTGGCAGGCTGTGGTCCTGCAGAGAAATAAACAATATGCAAATCTCCTTTCCTAAAGCCTTCGAAGACTTTGGATTTGTCAGATTCCATTAGCATAATGCAATGATATTTGCCAAAGACGACAACCATATCCAGATCACAAAGTATTAAGACAGACATGAGGTTGAATCCTAAGGACTCGACAGGCATGCCTTTATCCATGTGTCTATCCTTTGAGATCGTAACCCTACCTAGACCCAATACCTTGATTTTGCCTTTGTCAGCGTAGGTGATATGCTTCAGATGAGATGGAGATAAATTAGTGTCCATCAATAAGTTCCTGTCACCGGTCATGTGATTTGTACATCCACTATCAAGGACCCACTCTGTAGCTTTGGGTTCTTCATCCTGCAGATGAATTAGTGAAACTTACGAACCCATCTACTTCATCAGTGAAGAATATGATATCAATTTCATCAACAGTAACAGTTATAGCAATATGAGGACGTAAGAAATGAGTGATTCATTTCTTCATGATTAGCTTGCGTCCATTTAAGCATATTCAGGTCAGCAGCAAATTCTTCAGACGATTAAGTTCGTCTGGAGACCTGACCCTGCATAAGAGATTAGTTCTTTTTCTTCACCACCCACATATGGAGGGGTGGCAAAAAGTTCATCATTCTGCGAGATCCATAAGAAAAAGATGGCATTGAAGCTAGTGCACTTCATTTCACAGAAGAGTGGTTAGGATAAGCATATGAATAAGTAGAGAAATTCTTCAAGGACTTATGAACATAATGGTTTGAAGAATAATGCACATATTCATAGCCTTTAGACTTTCCCTGCGAAATAGAAGTGTTAGCACAATGATGTTCGTATGAGGATTTGGATCCTCGTGAGGAATTTGATCCAGATGAAGAATTTGGTCCATATGAGGACTTGGATCCATATGAAGATTTTGATCCACATGAAGAATTTGATCTGGGCTTCCTATTCTTCATAGGTGGTGTCAGGATGACATTCACCTGAAGATTTTCAAGGAACCTTTTGGGAACCCAGATTTTCTTCATAGGGGGACCTTCCTGCAGTTAGTTCCAACATATCGAGCAAATAGTTCACCATTATGATTTTTCAACTGTTTATAGTTGGAGCCAAATGACTCATCAGAGGAATATGAAGATTCACAAGTAAAGCCAGATAATGTGCATGAATCTACAAGAGGTCCTGTTGTAGCAATCCATGAGGTTTTGGGGTACTACTCAGGTTTCCAGTAGGTCCCATCAGCATTGAGTTTCCTCTCAAAGGCAATACCCTCTTTCCTAGGGTTCCTGTTGAAGATATGAATTTTGAGGACATCATAAAGAGTCTGATGCCCTTTGAGGCATTTGTATATGCTTGTCACATACAATTCCTTCAACACTACATTATCGTTAGTGATGCTTGTGGTATCCTCAGATGAGGAATTTGTGACCACGGAAACAATTGAAGAACTTGCATCAATAGAAGCATTTGAACATTCAGGTGAAGAATTAGCAGATTCACGCTCAATGCATTTCAGACATGGTGGAATAAATTCTTCCTGAGCGGAATTGATCTGTTGAGCAAGCAATGAATCATTTTCCTTCTGAAGATCTTCATAACTCACTTTTAACTTCTCAAGATCTTGCTTTCTCTGAAGAAATTCATAAGAAAGCTTCTCATGATTAGTTAAGAGTGTGTTATGATGATTTTGAAGCTTCTCAAACCTAGACTAAAGTCTCTGAAGACTATCACTCAAAGCCTTAGTTCGATTCAATTCCTCACCCAACATATCATCGCTTTCATCAAGCATGGTTTGAACTTTTTCAAGAGATCTTTGTTGTTTAGTGGCAAGGGAAGCAAGTTTAGTGTAGCTGGTTCCAAATTCATCACCCGATACATCATCACTAGATTCGGAAAGGTAGCATTCAGTTACCTTGGCACCCTTTTCCATAAGGCATGGTGCAGTGGATGATGATTCTGGGGCAAAAGTCATATCCTTGAGCGATTCCTTGAAATACTCAAACCAACGATCATGATGAGTTCGATGACTGAGGGAGTCCTGGATTAGAGGGTATCTGGACTGCTAGACTATATACATCGTCCAGACTGAAGCGTGAAGATACAAGACTCAAGACTCTGGCCCGTGTCCAGATGGGACTCTCCTTTGCGTGGAAGGCAAGCTTGGCGATCCGGATATTGTGTTTCCTTCCTTGTGACCGACTCCATGTAAACCCTAGCCCTCTCCAGTGTCTATATAAACCGGAGAGGTTGGTCCTTAGAAGGCCGATCACGATTACAATCATACCATCATAGGCTAGCTCTTAGGGTTTAGCCTCTACGATCTCGTGGTAGATCTACTCTTGTAGTACTCATATCTTCAACACTAATCAAGCAGGAAGTAGGGTTTTACCTCCATCGAGAGGGCCCAAACTTGGGTAAACATTGTGTCCCTTGCTTCCTGTTAGCATCAGCTTAAGACGCACAGATCAGGACCCCCTACCCGAGATCCGCCGGTTTTTACACTGACATTGGTGCTTTCATTGAAAGTTCCTCTGTGTAGTCGCTGCAGGGTCTGATGGCGCCTTCAATCGTCAACAACACGGTCCAAGGGGAGACTTTTCTTCCCAGACAGATCTTCATGTTCGGCGGCTTCGCATTGCGGGCCAATTCGCTTGGCCATCTGGAGCAGATCGATAGCTACGCCCCTGACCACCAGGTCAGGTTCGGAAACTTGAACTACACAACAGATATTCACGGAGACTTGATCTTCGACGGATTTGGGCCTGCGCCAGGAGCACCGAACAGTCATGATGAGCACGGCTTAGACCTGCTGTCGGACGAAGCTCGGGATATCACCCCCGTAGTAGCCTCAGATCTAAATCCTGAGCAGGCTGCATTGCCTAAGGACAGAGGGGTGGACCCTCCCCGCAGGCCGCACACTCATCGGCGAAGGAGCCGAACACAGGTCCCACCTCTGTGGAGGCCTGTAACCTCGGGCCCCCGGACTCGTATCCGGTTGTTGGTTACGGTCCGCACACCCTCGAGCCAGCCGAACCAGGTTGGGCTCCGGTAATGGAGTTTACTGCTGCGGACATCTTCCAGCACTCGCCCTTTGGCGACATGCTGAACTCATTAAAGTCTCTTTCTTTGTTAGGAGGCTCTGGGCCTAACTATGTCCGTCTTGAGTGGGAAGCAGGCGACGAAGGAATTCGCTGCCCACCAACCACCCACATCATTGCCACGGTCGGTGATTTAACCGACGTGCTTGACTTCGACTCCGAAGACATCGATGGTATGGACGACGATGCAGGAGAAGTACAAGAGCCACCGCTCGCAGGGCGGTGGATGGCCACCTCGTCACATGATATATACATGGTGGATACACCCAAGGAGGACGACGGCGGCATTCCGGAAGATAAAACCCCCGGGCAAAAGCCAAAACGGCGGCGTAGACGCCGCTCAAAGTCCAGCAATAGTAAAAATAGCAACAAGAGAGCAAGAAGGATCGACATACCAGCAAACTCCGAAGGCAATAACGACCACATGGACCCAGCAATGGAGCAGGATGAGCCATGTCACGCCGAACCGAGTTCGGAGCAGACGCCCGATCACAATGATCCAGAGGGACGAGTCCATCCAACTGGCCCAGGACAAAAACACAGTCTGGACGATGATGCATTCATCATTCCGAAAGAACGCATGGAATGAGATAACCTCCACAGAAAGCTTATGGCCACAGCGAGAAGTCTAAAGAAGCAGAAGCAACGGCTCAAAGCCGCACAGGAAATGCTCAATCGCAGATGGAATAAAGTGCTAGACACCGAAGAAAGATATAGCGATGATCACCATACAAAGAGCTATCCCAAACGCAAGCTACTGCCAGAATTCGACGATGAGGCCATTCCACCAAAGAATAATACGACCAGGAGACCAGACATACCGCATCACAACTGCAACAGAACGTCTACTGACGCCGCACACGATCTACGTGAGCATCTGGATAAGCAAGCCGGTGTAGCCAGGTCCATCTACGGATCTAAAGGACACACCCCGGCGAGGGACTATGGTCACCAGAACAAACATACAAACCAAATACCAGATCGGAATAAGCTCCGGACACAGCAACAGCCAATTGCATGCCACAGCGCGTCCTGATACAGAGGGGCTGCTCACCCCCTGTAATTCACCGAAGAAGTACTGGACCATGAATTCCCACAAGGTTTCAAACCTGTGAACATAGAGGCATATGACGGAACGATAGACCCAGGGGTCTGGATCGAGGATTTTATCCTGCATATTCACATAGCTCGTGGGGATGACCTCCACACCATCAAATACCTTCCCCTCAAGTTGAAGGGATCAGCTCGACACTGGTTGAAAAGCCTCCCCGAAAATTCAATTGGGAGTTGGGAGGAACTCGAGGATGCTTTCAGGGCCAATTTTCAAGGGACTTATGTCCGGCCTCCGGATGCGGATGATCTAAGTCACATAATCCAACAGCCCGGAGAGTCCGCCCGCAAGCTTTGGAACAGATTCCTCACTAAGAAGAATCAAACTGTTGATTGTCCGGACGCCGAAGCCTTAACGACATTCAAACACAGCATCCGTGACGAATGGCTCTCCAGACACCTCGGCCAAGAAAAGCCAAGGACAATGGCAGCCTTAACAAGCCTTATGACCCGCTTTTGCGCGGGTGAAGATAGCTGGCTAGCCCGTAAAGGCACCAGCGACCCCAGCACATCCGAAATAAGGGATGGCAATGGGAAGCCACGGTGTAATAAACATAGACGCCAAAACAAGAAAGAGAGCCCGGACAACACAACGGCCAATGCCGGATTCAGGGGCTCTCGACCTGATCAGCAAAAGAAGCCATTTAAAGGCAGTAAAGAGGGACCGTCCGGTCTGAACAGAGTCCTGGACAGACTGTGCCAAATTCATGGCACCCCGGATTAACCTGCGAATCACACGCATAGAGAATGCTGGGTCTTCAAGCAGGCCGGCAAATTAAAAGCCGAACACAAGGGGAGGGAAACTCCAAGTGAAGACGAGGATGAACCTCGCCAACCAAACACTGGGGGACAGAAAAAACTCCCGCCAGAGGTTAAAACAGTAAACATGATCCACGCGACTCACACATCCATGATAGGGCACGAATGCACGCTCAAAGACACGCACGATATAGAGCCCATCGTACCCACATCTAACTACTGGACGTCTTATCCAATCACCTTCGATCACACGGACGGCCGAACTAGTATTCGGCGCGGAGGATCAGAGGCCTTGGTGCTTGACCCAATAATCGATGGATACCGTCTCACCCGTGTCCTCATGGACGGTGGCAGTAGTCTCGATCTAATATACGAGGACATTGTCCGAAGGATGATGATAAACCCATCCAGAATTAGCCAAAGCAACACCACCTTTGAAGGGGTGGTATCAGGCATTGAAGCCTATGGCAGGGGCTCTGTCGTACTGGAGGTAACATTTGGCTCCCCAGGCAACTCCAGAAGCGAAGAACTACTCTTCACCATTGCACCCTTCCAAAGAGGCTATCATGCACTGCTTGGAAGAATGGCTTTCGCCCGCTTCAATGCATTGCCGCACTATGGCTACCTTACACTCAAGATGCCCGGTCCATGTGGCGTCATAACCGTTAGCGGAATCACAGAGCGCTCTTCACGCGCAGAGGAACACGCGACGGCCCTGGCGGCCGGACTATAAGTGGCCTCCAATATCAAAAAACATGACTGGTCATTAAGACCACAGACACGTTTAGACGAGTTCGGTAGCCCAGATAAAATTAAACCAGGGCACCGTATATGTAATCCCATAGGGGACACCAAGAGCTATAAATATTTAATACAGCCCCACACTTGGCTCAACCTTATTGGCAGGCCAAGATCTTACACTTTTACTATCCATCGCATACTTATGTTGTACTCTCCTACGAGTTTTCCTTTTTCCACAGACAACGTTCACGCGATACCCTTCCAGGATACGACACAACGGAGACAAAGGTGCAGATGTGCAGCAGGGCCCCGTTCAACAGGTTTCTTTTTAGATTAAGCCCCTGTGTAAACTTTTTCTATTGCCTCTTGTTGTTTAACAATCCCATGGGTTCCATACCCACAGAGGAAACTGTCGTTATTGGCATTTCGCCACGACAGATTACCGCACGTACCTGGAAACACAGGGTTCATAATGAATGGGCATTCTTGAGCCCATCTTCTGTTATAAATCCCGAATACCTTCGGGAGTGTTCGGCGTCATGAGTTTGGCCTTATATGCATCAGCTCCGAATCATGTCTTTGGTCAAATGTTGGGTTTGCCCGGCTCCTGGGTTTGCCGCCTTACATTTCGTTATTATTGGCTAAGGCGGCCAAATGGGAACTAGTGCGATTGTGCCCTGGTTATTCCGGATGAGCACCTCAGTAGAGAAAGCCGAAAACTGACTGTCATGATGCAGCGAGAGACTATTCAACCACTCGAAGACTCACCGGAATCTTTAGGATTCCTCTGCATTAACAAAGGGCCGTTTCCCGGCCATGTACATACGCGCCCTTATTTGGATGCACGCGAAGGTACCAGGGGCTACATAGTAGCCCCTCCTTTAGACTCCCCCGGCTAAGCGAAAGTGTTACATCTATATAGTCTGGTTGCCTAGTTCGACGTGCGATAACCTCCTTAATGGACCAAGACGTTGGATCAAGTGTGATTAAGCATATTTTTCGTGAACCCCCCCGCATTGTTTGCGTGGGGGCTGAAGCCAATGACTGCTAACTTTCGGATTACTTATATACATATATAAAAACGGCCGCACAGGGGACACAATCATCTTTTCAGGCAAAAAGTATAAATATAGCGTCATAATCAAAATAAACATTGTTTTACAATGATTCGATTTATCACTCGAACAAGACATTCTTCGAGCACTGCGCCTCTATTAGCCGGGCACCTTCTGTGACCTGTGCCAAGTAGTGCTCGGCCGGATATTGGCCTCCCTACGGATCCTGGGTCGCTACAATGGTGGCCTCCATATCCGTCCAATAGGCTTTAACGCGGGCAAGAGCCATTCGTGCGCCCTCTATGCACGCCGACCTCCTCATGGCATCGATCCGAGGCACGACTCCAAGGAATTGTTGCACCAAACTAAAGTAGTTGTCCGGCTTAGGCCCCTTCAGCCAAAGATGGTCTATTAAAGACCGCATTGCAAGCCCGGACAAGCTGTGAAGCTCCGCCACAGCAGCCATCTTCTCATTTAATGGTAGCAGGCGAGTGGGAGCATTGAATTACGACCAGAAAAGCTTCTCCACTTCCTTATCACCTTGATCCGCGAAGAACTTGGCAGCATCAGCCGTACGATTCGCCAAGTTCGCATATGCGTCGGCCGAACTCCAGCATCCATCCAGGGGAGCATACTTCGGATCCAAAAACTTCGTCCACAGTAAGTACGAGCCTCCAGCCATGATTTTGTCGGCCTATTGGAGCTCCTCCCGCATACCCCAGATCTCGGTCCGCATCTCCTTGGTGGAATTAAGTTCCTTGTCCAGCTCGGCCGAGCTAGCCTTATTCTCCTTTTCAAGGAGTACATACCGGTCGACGGCATTTTTTAACTCCATAGCCATTTCGGCTATCTTTTCCTCGCTTCGGCGATGAGCAGCTTGTTCGGCTCTCAATTCTTCGGCCGCCTTTTGGGCAACCGCATTGCTAGCCCGAGCTTGTTCCTTGGCGTGAGCAAGTTCCGCCCTCAGGGCCTCCACAGCAGCAGCACCATCTGTAGTACAAACACATTGGATTAATATTATGCCCCTCTCACATTTTCCTATACAACATAATAAGGGAAGCTGAGCACATACACTGTGACTCGTCCAGCCGTTTGTTCACCAGCGTGATATCAGCATCGATAGATCCGATCTGCCTCCTTTGTTCGGCAACTTCAACAGACTGGTCGACTGCTGGACCCTTTGATACCTGCGCACATGTACAGCACAACCATTACTATATGATCCCCCGTTTGCCGCCTATGTCAGGCAACCAGAGTCTCAGGGGCCACTATCCAGATGGAGCACACCTAGCGCGTGCCTCACAGCCAAAAAATAGTGCATTTTTTACTACATACCTCAAAGCCTCTGAGTAGGATCGTAAATGCCTCATTCAAACCGCTTGTAGCAGATGAAATCTTCTTAAGCACCGCGCTCATTAATGAGCGGTGCTATGCCGAGACTGCAACTCACTCCAGAAGACCTATTAGTACGTCCGGCCGGGCATCGAACTGTGTCGGACCCTTCTCATCGCCCCTGTGGGAGCCAAACGCTCCGGGCTCAGGGCGACTGACGTATTGGCCTTCGGCTTCGGCAGATCCGGACTCCTCCGTGACGACACCTCAGTGTCGCCCACTTCATGTGGCGGAGAGGTGGGTGGGGTCTCGCTCTCCATCATCTCCGGAGGAAGATCCCCCGAAGACGAACTCTGTTGAGGAGAGCTGCTAGCCGGATTGCAAAAGATGAATCATGGTTATTGATCTCGAAGAAACACAGTACCCTCGGAATAGTGATTAACTTACAGCTTGGTCGAGGGCTGGCCCGTTGGCGGGCGTGACGTGGTGAGAACGCCCGTCAAGACAGAGCCCCCCGGGGACACTTTCTTCCCCTGTTTGGGCATCTCCGTCTCCAAGTCTTCGGAGGCGGCCCTTTTCTTCCCGCGCGGGGAGGTGGCCTCAGATTCCCCTCCCCGACTATCCTCCTTTGGGGAGAAATCAATTCCCCCGGTCCGGATGCGTAGTGTGTGAAGTCCGGCTTCGCTGCCCTTTCCTTCGCCTTTCCCTGAGGGCATTTTGCTAAGCACCCGACCAAGCATCTTGGCAATGATTAGACCCGACAGGCCTTCAGGAAGTGGCGCCGGACACCTGATTCTCTCCACCTTGTTGAGCCATTCCTGGCCACGGAGGGTTTTTCAGAACAATGGTTATGGCAAATATAAACAGAGTGTCCGGCTTTAAGGTTACTTACTTGGGTATCTAGGGGATTGCAGCTTAGGCCTGCATCCTCGGTGGTGTCCGGACACTTTACTTGTGGTCCGAAGAATAATTTACACATCCCTTCGAGCTTCAGGCCGAAGAAGTGCTTAATAGTTTGCGGACCCTCTGGATTGAACTCCCACATCCAGAGATGCCGACGTTTGCACGACAACATCCGTCGGATTAGCATTACTTGAATTATGCTGACAAGATTTATGTCCCTCTCGATAAGCTTCTAGATACGGCTCTGCAGTATTGGAACATCACTAGAGGGCCCCCAATTCCGTCCTATGTCGCTCCATGATGCCAACTGTGATGGAGGGCCCGAACGGAACTCTGGGGTAGCTACCCACTTTGTGCCTGTGGGAGCTGTAACATAAAACCACCTCCGTTGCCACACATCGGATACTTCCGGGAAAGAACCCTCTGGCCATGGGGCATCGGTGTTCCTTCTTATTATGGCACCTCCGCACTCCACATGTCGCCCCTCGATCATCTTCGGCTTCACATTGAAGGTCTTGAGCCATAAGCCGAAGTGTGGGGTGACATGGAGAAAAGCCTCGCACACAATAATGAACGACGAGATATGGAGGATAGCGTCTGGAGCCAGATCATGAAAATCCAACCCATAGTAGAACATGAGCCCCCTCACAAAGGGGTCGAGGGTGAGGCCCAGGCCGCAGAGAAAGTGAGGGACAAACACAATGATCTCATTGGGCTCTGGTGTAGGGATAACATGCCCTAGAGCAGGAAGCCTGTGCTGGATATCGGTGGTCAGGTATTCGACCTCCCTAAGCCTCGTAATGTCCTCCTCTTCGATCGAGGAGGCCGCCCACTGGCCTTTAGGGTTGGATCCGGACATATTGGAGGATCTGGGGTGTTGGAGCTTAGGTCTTGGGTGTTGGAGCTCGAGGTGCGAGAAGGTGCAGGGGAGGTGGAAAAGAGGCAAAGGCCTCGATCCCTTTATAAAGGGGGTGAATATCAAGAGTCCTCAGCGTGACTGCTTGAGATTTATCCAAAAATACACGGAGTCATACCAACGGTCATCGTGGGGTCACACACGCCCATATTGATGGAAAATCCCGTAATTAGAGGAACACGATCTCTGCTTTGGCAGGACGTGCCAATAAAACCGCCTCGCAGCGCGAGTCGAGGTAGGGAGAGAAACGCCGGTTCGTGTTGGACCAGGCCACGATGCAAGGGCACGGCATACGAAGATTGCCAGCAGATCAGATTTATGCTATGATCCCTGCAATGAAATGTGAGAATCATCTTGTGGATTCGGACACGGTCTACGTGTTTGATAATTACTTTGGAGTATTTGGAGAAGGAACCCGCCTTGCAATGCCGAAGACAAGACTGCGCGCCGGACACATCTTCATTGAAGCCTGGTTCAGGGGCTACTGAGGGAGTCCTGGATTAGGGGGTATCCGGACTGCCGGACTATATACATCGTCCGGACTATTGAAGCGTGAAGATACAAGACTCAAGACTCCGGCCCGTGTCCGGATGAGACTCTCCTTTGCATGGAAGGCAACCTTGGCAATCCGGATATTGTTTCTCCTTCCTTGTGACCGACTCCATGTAAACCCTAGCCGACTCCGGTGTCTATATAAACCAGAGAGGTTGGTCCTAAGAAGGTCGATCACGATTACAACCATACCATCGTAGGCTAGCTCTTAGGGTTTAGCCTCTACGATCTCGTGGTAGATCTACTCTTGTACTACTCATATCTTCAATATTAATCAAGCAGGAAGTAGGGTTTTACCTCCATCGAGAGGGCCCGAACGTGGGTAAACATTATGTCCCTCACTTCATTTTACCATCAACTTAAGACGCACAGATCGGGACCCCCTACCCGAGATCCGCCGGTTTTGACACCGACAATGACCTTCATAGACCTCAGAGAGTCAGTCCCAGATAAGCTTCGCATGGTTGAGATGCATGATGTTCCTGAACTGATTTTGGGACAAACAGGAGCAGATGACATCCTTTGTCATGAGGTTGAGTAGAGTGTACTTGCGAATATCATCAGCCTCGACCATCTTGCATAGATCGGTAAGACCAATCTCAGTGACTCTCCATAGTTTGCTGTTCATTGCCATGAGTCACTTCTTCATCATGGCCTTCCACTTGGGATACTCATGGCCATCAAAGATGGGGCAAGATAGTTTCTTCATTCCCGCAGTTGGCATAACTAGAACTCCAGGTGGTTAAACCAAAATCACATAGAATAAGGGAATACCTTGCTCTAATACCAATTGAAAGTGCGTTATATCGACTAGAGGGGGGGTGAATAGGCAATTTTTACAAATTCGTCACTGAGGAATTTCTAGGTGAAGAAATTCCTAAGTAACGCCACACTAGCAGCGGAATAAGTACTCAGGTATAAGCATAACAGAGCAGTAGCATAGTCATCATGATGAAATGAAAACAAACACAGAGTAGAGAAAACGTGGTAACAGGGTAAGCAGACTGAAGACTATGTGACTAAAGAAATAGGATTGAGGAAATAGAGAAAGTCTTCAGTCAAAGTCTTCAAATAGTAATGATCAGTATCATCAACACATGAATGAGGAAATGAAAGGGTTGAGGAAATAGAACCAGTTGGCTTGGTGAAGATAATGATTTGGTAGACCAGTTCAAACTGTTGTGACAGTTGTATGTCTGGTTGGAGCGGCTGTGTATTTAAACTCGAGGACACACAGTCCTCACCGTATTTTCCTTGAGCTAAAGTCACACAGACCTCACCCAACACTCATGGTAAGTCTTCACAGGTGACTTCCAAACATTCACAGACTTGGTCACTCGGTGATCCACAATTCCTCTTGGATGGTCAGACCATGACGCCTAACCGTCTGGAGGATACACAGTTCTCAAAGATAACAAGCGTCGGTTCCACACAGGAACAATCTCTTCAGTGATGCTCAATCACTTTGGGTTTGTATGTGTTTGGGTTTGGGATTTGGGTTTTCCTCACTTGATGATTTTCTCTCAAAGTCCTTGGAGGATGGATGCTCTCAATGACAAGTGTCAGTTTCTCGCTGAGCAGCCAATCAGCTAGTGGTTGTAGGGGGTGGCTATTTATAGCCTAGGGAGCAGCCCGACATGATAAGACATAAATGCCCTTCAAAGATATGACCGTTAGGTGGTAGGAAATTTTGGACAGCTGGCGCGTAGCACAGAAACGGTCGGATTTGAGGTATCAAATTCCTCAGGTCTATCATGTTCCTCACCGTGTAGGCAATCCACACTGGCGAATTCCTAACTCCTCCGTCAGAACAAATTCCTCAGAGACCAGAAGATCTTTGGCTCTGTCACTGAAGAAATTGACGGAACTGATATGAGATTTGCAATGGCTTCACTCGAAAGGGTTGGGTAGGTGTAGGATTTTGAGATGAGCATCACTTGGAAATCAGTTTCCTTAGTATTACCTCGACCCCCTTTAACAGTATAGTGTTTCCTATGACGCAAGAAAGAGAAAATGAAACTATGAAAAAAAAGTCTTTATGCTTCATAATCCTTGCATGAATATCCATGTCTTCAAGGTCACACCAATTTCTTCACTTTCAAAATCTTCAGGAGAACCAAAGTCTTCATCTGAAGACATACATTTTTAGGGGTCGACTTTCACAGTAAATATCTAACTCCTCATCGACTTATAGAGCCTGTGTACACTCACAAACATATTAATCCCTTAACCTATAAGTCTTGAATACACCAAATTCACTAAGGGGCACTACATGCACTTACAATCTCCCCCTTTTTGGTGATTGATGACAAATAGGTTAAGTTTTCAACGGGGATAAACATATTAATTGAAAGTGCTCAATATTGAGGAATTTGATTGCAAGATATAGAAGAACTCCCCCTGAGGATGTGCATATGTGAGGAATTTGCTTTCAAAAAGCAATGCACATGTAGAGTAATATCATAGAGATCTCCCCCTATATCTTGTAATTCATACATACATTTAACATATCATATGAAGAATTTGAAATGGATGATGAAATATGGTGACTGATGTAATTCAGCATGTGTGCATTAACATATATGAGGAAATGGAGTGTAGAAAAACAGAGCAGAAGTATCAGTTCACCATCGGACTTAAGTTTACAACTCAGCGAATCAAACACCTCCGAAGAAAAAGAGTTGTAACTTAGCAAAAATGCCCCATATATAGACCCGCTTGAAGACTAACTCAAATTTCTCCCCCTTTGTCATCAAATTCCCAAAAGGGACGAAAAGTGAGGACTAACACCCCCGAAGAATATCATCATGAAGTCGATGGAGGAGTGCCAACATTGTTGGGGGTCGGTTGTTGAAGTAGGGCCTGTCGCAGTGTCGTCCAAATCTTCATTTTCATCAGTCTCGCATGATGAAGAAAAAGAGCTGGCGACCAAAGAAGGAACTTTGACTTTCTTGAATTTCTTCGATGGTGGCTGAGACTAGTCAAAATCCTGCTTGAAGCCCATCTGATTAAGATCTTCTTCACCGTAGAGATGAGACAGAACAACCCAGGTGCGATCAAAAACTTCATGGAGGTAGTAATGGTTCTTCTTGACTGAATTGTGTGTAGCAGTCTTATTATGAAGAATTGAACCAAACTGACGCTTGACCCATTTGTGGTTGCGATCGACCTCCTGATGAAGACTGAGGAGAAGCTCACGATCAGTCATCACCCTTGAAGTTGTGCCTTGAGGATTTTGCTTTGAAGCATTGGCGGCAGACTCATGAGTGGCAGAGTCATCATTGGTGGAGTAGGATGGAGCTTTGCGGAACTGTCCATCCAATGGACGAATGCCTTCATCAATAATAGCGGCCTTGCCCTTCTCATCAACTAAGGAAATAGTCTGCTTGAGGACTTCAATGGGGGACAAGTAGCTGCCATGGTTAAGTGTATCAGCCTTGTAGTTGATTGAAGACCTTGATCTAATGAATTTCATGATCAAGGGAGCGTAAGGCTTCAATTCAAACGGAGAAAGAGCAACATTTCCCATAGTCCTCATGAAGAAATCATGGTAGTTCATTGGAATACCATGCATGATATTGAATAGCAGATTCTTGATGATGGCAACGACCTCTTCTTCATTAGAGTCGTGGCCTTTGATTGGACTCAGGGTCTTGGTCAAACTTCTGTATATGGTCCGAGGCACATAAAGCAATTCCTTCACGAGGAATTTGGTTCTTGGGGCTTGGCCAGGCTTCAGCGGCTTCATCAACACTTGCATGAAGTGATTCAGAGAGCTCAGGTTCATGATGGATGAGACGTGCACCTTCAAGGGGAGGACTGACAGGCAGAGCATGAAGCAATTCAGAGGCCGGCACTTTGAAGTGTGTGTTCTCTATCATCCAGTCCAACACCCAAGAATTTACATCTCTAGCATTGCCTGTGATGTGCAGCATCGCGTAGAACTGAAGAATTAGCTCTTCATTCCAATCACATATGTCAGTGCAGAAGTTGAGTAGCCCAGCGGCATGAAGAACACTGAGGACTGGGGTGAAGCAAGGCAGCGATTCCATATCCACATGAGGAATATGCTCATGGTCAAAGATCTTGTCCTTATCAAATAGTAGAGAAGAATAAAAGTTCATCTGACTTGCTATCAAAAAATGCTTCCTTTCCTAAAGCCTTCAAAGACTTTGGATTTGTCAGATTCCATTAGCACAATGCAATGATATTTGCCAAAGACGACAACCATATCAAGATCACAAAGCATTAAGACAGACATGAGGTTGAATCCTAAGGACTCGACAAGCATGACTTTGTCCATGTGTCTATCCTTTGAGATCGTAACCCTACCTAGACCCAATACCTTGATTTTGCCTTTGTCTGCGTAGGTGATATGCTTCAGATGAGATGGAGATAAATCAGTGTCCATCAATAAGTTCCTGTCATCGGTCATGTGATTTGTACATCCACTGTCAAGGACCCACTCTGTAGCTTTGGGTTGTTCATCCTGCAGATGAATTAGTGAAACTTATGAACCCATATACTTCATCAGTGAAGAATATGATATCAATTTCATCAACAGTAACAGTTATAGCAATATGAGGACGTGAGAAATGAGTGATTCATTTCTTCATGATTAGCTTGCGTCTATTTAAGCATATTCAGGTTAGCAGCAAATTCTTCAGACGATTAAGTTCGTTTGGAGACCTGACCCTGCATAAGAGATTAGTTCTTTTTCTTCAACACCCACATCTAGAGGGGTGGCAAAGAGTTCATCATTCTGCGAGCTCCATAAGAAAAAGATGGCATTGAAGCTAGTGTACTTCGTTTCACAGAAGAGTGGTTAGGATAAGCATATGAATAAGTAGAGAAATTCTTCGAGGACTTATGAACATAATGGTTTGAAGAATAATGCACATATTCATAGCCTTTAGACTTTCCCTGCGAAATAGAAGTGTTAGCACGATGATGTTCATATGAGGATTTGGGTCCTTGTGAAGAATTTGATCCAGATGAAGAATTTGGTCCATATGAGGACTTGGATCCATATGAAGAATTTGATCTGGGGTTCCTATTCTTCATAGGTGGTGTCAAGATGACATTCACCTGAAGATCTTCATAGGGGGACCTTCCTGCAGTTAGTTCCAACATATCGAGCAAATAGTTCACCATTATGATTTTTGAACAGTTTATAGTTGGAGTCAAATGACTCATCAAAGGAATATGAAGATTCACAAGTAAAGCCAGATAATGTGCATGAATCTACAAGAGGTCCTGTCGCAGCAACCCATGAAGTTTTGGGGTACTGCTCAGGTTTCCAGTAGGTCCCATCAGCATTGAGTTTCATCTCAAAGGCAATACCCTCTTTCCTAGGGTTCCTATTGAAGATATGCTTTTTGAGCACATCACAAAGAGTCTGATGCCCTTTGAGGCATTTGTATATGCCTGTCACATGCAATTCCTTCAACCCTACATTATTGTTAGTGATGCTTGTGGTATCCTCATATGAGGAATTTGTGACCACGAAAACAATTGAAGAACTTGCATCAATAGAAGCATTTGAACATTCAGGTGAAGAATTAGCAGATTCACACTCAATGCATTTCAGACATGGTGGAATAAATTCTTCCTGAGCGGAACTGATCTGTTGAGCAAGCAATGAATCATTTTCCTTCTGAAGATCTTCATAACTCACTTTTAACTTCTCAAGATCTTGGTTTCTCTGAAGAAATTCATAAGAAACCTTCTCATGATCAGTTAAGAGTGTGTTATGATGATTTTGAAGCTTCTCAAACCTAGACTGAAGTCTCTGAAGACTATCAGTCAAAGCCTTAGTTCGATTCAATTCCTCACCCAACATATCATCCCTTTCATCAAGCATGGTTTGAACTTTTTCAAGATCTCTTTGTTGTTTAGTGGAAAGGGAAGAATGTTTAGTGTAGCTAGGTCCAAAGTCATCACCCGATTCATCATCACTAGATTCCGAAAGGTAGCATTCAGTTACCTTGGCACCCTTGGCCATAAGGCATGGTGTAGTGGATGATGATTCTGGGCGAAAATCCTCAAACCAAGGATCATGACGAGTTCGATGACCTTCATAGACCTCAGAGAGTCGGTCCCAGATAGGCTTTGCATGGTTGAGATGCATGATGTTCCTGAACTGATTTTGGGACAAATAGGAGCAGATGACATCCTTCGTCGTGAGGTTGAGTAGAGTGTACTTGCGAATATCACCAGTCTCGGCCATCTTGCATAGATTGGTAAGACCAATCTCAGTGACTCTCATAGTTTGCTGTTCATTGCCATGAGTCGCTTCTTCATCATGGCCTTCCACTTGGGATACTTATGACCGTTAAAGATGGTGCAAGACACTTTCTTCATTCCCGCAGTCAGCATAACTAGAACTCCAGGTGGTTAAACTAAAATCACATAGAATAAGGGAGTACCTTGCTCTGATACCAATTGAAAGTGCGTTATATCGACTAGAGGGGGGGTGAATAGGCGATTTTTACAAATTCGTCACTGAGGAATTTCTAGGTGAAGAAATTCCTAAGTAACGCCACACTAGCAGCAGAATAAGTACTCAGGTATAAGCATAACAGAGCAGTAGCATAGTCATCATGATGAAATGAAAACAAACACAGAGTACAGAAAACGTGATAACAAGATAAGCAGGCTGAAGACTATGTGACTAAAGAAATAGGATTGAGGAAATAGAGAAAGTCTTCAGTCAAAGTCTTCAAACAGTAATGATCAAGTTCATCAACACATGAATGAGGAAATGAAAGGGTTGAGGAAATAGAACCAGTTGTCTTGGTGAAGAAAATGATTTGGTAGACCCGTTCCAACTGCTGTGACAGTTGTACATCTGGTTGGACCGGCTGAGTATTTAATCTCGAGGACACACAGCCCCGGACACACAGTCCTCGCCGTATTCTCCTTTAGCTAAAGTCACACAGACCTCGCCCAACACTCGTGGTAAGTCTTCACAGGTGACTTCCAAACCTTCACAGACTTGGTCACTCGGTGATACACAATTCCTCTTGGATGCTCAGACCATGACACCTAACCGTCTGGAGGATACACGGTCCTCAAAGGTAACAAGCATCAGTCCAACAGAGGAACACTCTCTTTAGTGATGCTCAATCACTTTGGGTTTGTAGGTGTTTGGGTATGGGATTTGGGTTTTCATCACTTGATAATTTTCGCTCAAAGTCCTCGGAGGATGGGATGCTCTCAATGACAAGTGTCAGTTTCTCGCGGATCAGCCAACCAGCTAGTGGTTGTAGGGGGCGGCTATTTATAGCCTAGGGAGCAGCCCGAGATGATAAGACATAAATGTTCGTCAAAGATATGACCGTTAGGTTTTAGGATATTTTGGACACCTGGCGCGTAGCACAACAACGGTCGGATTTGAGGTATCAAATTCCTTAGGGCTATCATGTTCCTCACTATGTAGGCAATCCGCACTGGCAAATTCCTAACTCCTTGATACGTCTCCAACGTTTCTATAATTTTGATTGCTCCATGCTATTATATTACCCGTTATGGATGTGTATGGGCTTTACTATACACTTTTATATCATTTTTGGGACTAACCTACTAACCGGAGGCCCAGCCTGAATAGCTGTTTTTTTGCCTAAGTGTTTTGAAGAAAAGGAATATCAAACAGAAGGAAACAGGAGACAAGGGACACGATGGGGGGGTCCCGAACTATGCGTCTAGGCGGATGGGGGGTCCCGAACTATGCGTCTAGGCGGATGGTAACAGGAGACAAGGGACACGATGTTTTACCCAGGTTCGGGCCCTCTTGATGGAGGTAAAACCCTACGTCCTGCTTGATTGATATTGATATTGTGGATGTTTACAAGAGTGGATCTACCACGAGATCAAGGAGGCTAAACCCTAGAAGCTAGCCTATGGTATGATTGTAATGGTTGTTTTTCTGTCCTACGGACTAGAGCCATCCGGTTTATATAGACACCGGAGAGGGCTAGGGTTACATAGAGTCGGTTACAATGGTAGGAGATCTACATATCCGTATCGCCAAGCTTGCCCTCCACGCCAAGGAAAGTCCCATCCGGACACGGGACGAAGTCTTCAATCTTGTATCTTCTTAGTCTTGGAGTCCGGTCGATGATGATAGTCCGGCTGATGATGGTAGTCCGGCTATCCGGACACCCCCTAATCCAGGACTCCCTCAGTAGCCCCTAAACCAGGCTTCAATGACGATAAGTCCGGCGCGTATATTGCTTGGCATTGCAAGGCAGGTTCCTCCTCCGAATGATAGAAGATTGTGAACACCAGGATAGTGTCCGGCTCTGCAAAATAAATTCCACATTCCACCGTAGAGAGAATAATATATACACAAGTTCAATCTGCTGACGTTTTTTGCGGCATGACGTCACGCCACTACCAAGCCATTACTTGAATCTTTTTTTACTCTACCACCTCAGCGCATTTAGCGAAGCGGTTTCCCTGGCACGTCTTGTCGAAGCAGAGATCGTGTTCCCCCTTAATCCGGGATTCTCATCAATACGGACGTGGGTAACCCAACCGCGCCCGTCGCCCCGCCCCCTCTATCGAAGGCGAGCCCCAAACGGTCACGGAGACGGCTCTTGGTATTTTCCCTCTTTATAACGGGACCAAGGCTCGTTTCTTTTCTTCAATCCTCCATCGAATCCTCTCCCCGCTCCAAGTTCCAACACCTAGAGCTCCAAATTCGAGTGCTTCGGACCTTCAACAATGTCTGGTTCTGACCTCCAGGTCCGGTGGATGCCCTCCTCCATCACGGAGGAGGACGTGTTAAAGCTGCGGGAGGCCAAGTACCTGGCTTATGAGATTTCGCATAGGTTGCCTACCGAAGGGCAGGACATCCCCACCCCTGAGCCCGGCGAGTATGTCATTTTTGTAAGAGGGCTCATGTTTTACTATGGGTTTAGGCTTCCCGATGGATCCTTTTGTGAGAGGGCTCATGTTTTACTATGGGTTGGAATTCCATGACTTGGCTCCGGAGTCCATCCTCCATATTTCCGCATTTATTGTCATCTGCGAAGCCTTCCTCCGCGTCGCCCCTCACTTTGGCCTATGGCTGAAGACCTTCAATGTGGCGCCGAAGATGATCGAGGGGCGTCAAGCGGAGTGCGGCGGGGCGGCCATAAGTAGGAGGGCCGATGCCCCGTGGCCCGCTGGCTCCTTCCAGGAGGAGCTCGGCCCGTGGCAGCAAGAGTGGTTCTATATTACCGTTCCGAGGGGCCGCAGACAAAAGCCGCCACCCTTATTCCGCCCGGGACCTCCACGACGGTTGATGTCATGGGTCAACCAAGGGCTCAACGGGGCACCGTCAAAGGACGTGCCCCTACTGCAGGGCCGGATTCGAGATCTCCAAACAAGGGAGGTGGATATGGTGGTGGTAATGTAGGTTATGCTGATTAGGCGTCTCCCGCCCTGCAAACGCCGCCCTCTCCGGATGTGGGAGTTCAATCCGGAGGGCCCACGGATTCTTCAACACTTCATGGGTATGACACCCTTGGAGATGTACAAATTATTCTTCGGATCGCAAGAGGCGCGTCCGGAATTGACCGAGGATGCTGGCCTAAGCTGCAATCGCCCGAATACTCAAGTAAGTAGTTCCAAGTCCAGACATACCATTTGTTTGCCTTTCGATGATTCGCCTTATGACCACCTTCCTTCTAAACAGGAGTGGATAGCGGAAGCAAAATTGATATGGTGTCCGGCCCCCCTCCCCGAGACCGCGCCGGATTCCGTGCTGATCCGGATGCTTGAGGTTGCGCCTTCAGAGGAAGGCGAAGGGGAAAGCAGAAAAGCTACTGCCTCGCCTATGGAGGCTCTTGAGAGAGGGGGGATCGAGAATCCCTCCCTCCAATGGGAGAAGAGGACTTCCTCCGAGGACCCTGGGGCAAAAGCCCCTAAATGGGGGAAGAAATCTTTGCCAGAGGGCCCTGCGTCCGGGGAGGCCCCGGCCGCACAGTCTCCCTTTGAGAATCAGCCCTCCAACAAGCCGTAAGTAGAAAAGAAAGGAGTTTTATAATAAGGGACATCCCTATTTGTGCTTCTGAGGATAACTAAAGTGTTTACCTTGTAGTTCGGATCTCCGTCCTTCGCAAATGAGCTCGTCTTCGGGGGACCTTCTTCCGGAGATGATGGAGAGCGAGACGCCTCCGTCCGGGGTGCCGTCGGATAGGGCGGACGAGCCTGAAGTGTCGTCACGGAGGGAGCCCCCTGGTTTGGCAAAGCCGGATAGTTCGGCGCCAACTGGTGTACGGCTGAAGGATCTTCTTGAGAAGGCGTCTATCTTAGAAGATCACCACGCATTGATGAGCATGGTGATCGAAAGGATTTCATCCGCCGAAGGCGGGTTGCATAATGCCGTCAGGAGTTTGCTGGCGGGGTTTGAGGTACGTAAAAATGACACACCTTTTAACAGTTTTGTATATATAATGCGCCCTGTATAGATAGTAGCCCCTGAGACTCGGTAGGTTGTCGAAATCGACAGCGTGCCGAGGATCAAAATTGCAGGTTTAAATTTCCGCCGTGCTGATGCAGGTGGCGGGTCGTCCGGGGGCCAGCCGGACTGATGGAGTTGCTGAACTAAAGCGGCAACTCGCTGTTGCGGATGCGGACATCACGCTGGTCCACAGGCGACTTGATGAGTCGCAAGGTAAGTGTTTCTTTGCGGTCACTTGGTAAGGGGGGTCGAAGCCAGCTCCTTACAACATGTGTGTGAAATGCAGATAGTGCCGCTGCTGTGGATATCCTTCGGGCCGAACTTGCTCAAGCCAAGGAGCAGGCCAGAAGGAGTAATGCGGCAGCCTCGAGGGCGGCCGAGGAGTTAGCGGCCGAAAGGGCCGCACACTGCCGGAGCAGGGAAGAGATGGCCGAAATGGCCGAGAAGTTAAAAGATGCTACCGACCGCAATGAGGCTCTTAGGAAGGAGCGCCTAGCGGGGCAAGAAGACCTGGAGAAGGCCACCGCTGAAGCCAAGGATGCCCGCTCTGCAATGCGAGCTATAATGCAAGAGCTGCGCTAGGCCGGAGAAATTGTAGCTGGCAAGCCGTTTCTGCTGCGCTGAAGGTTTACGGATCCAAAGTATGCTCAGCTGGGCCAACTGTGGGGTCCAGAGGACCCTTATATGGACTTAGCAGCGAGTGCGGCGGATGCCGTTGTGCATTTTCGAAGTCAGAAGGATCACAAGACGGAAGAGCTGTTTTGGTCTCAATTCCATAGTCCGGAGTGTTAGCTTCCGCTGACCGACCGTTTGGCCGAGTGGGCTAAGCTAAATAGGTTGTCCGGGCTTGCTATGAAGGATATAGTGACCCATGTCTGGCCGGATAGGCCCAAGCCGAAGAGTTACTTTGGGTTATTGCAGCGATTTCTTGGAGCGGTGCCGCATATTAAGGCGATGAAGCGGTCGGCCTGCATAGAGGGTGCGCGGATGGCACTCGCCCATGTGAAGACACATTGGACAGAGATGGATGCCACCGCTGTTGCGACCCCGGGTTCGGATGATAACCGGTTACCCGCCGAGCACTATTTTGGCGAAGTGCTGCGTGGTGCTCGTGTAATAGAGTCGCAGTGCTCAAAAAATGTTACGTTCGAATGAACGTTTTTATGATGTAAAACAATATTTATGATGTAAGCGCCTTTTATACTTGTGCATTCAAGTAATAGAATATCTCCTATGCGGCCGTTCATGTATACGTGTGTATAACCTGAAAGATGCAGTCGTCGGCTTCAGCCCCCACGCACAAGGTGCGGGGGTGTTCACAAAAAATAGCGCGTTTTCACACTTAATCCGACGTCTCAGTCCTGTAAAGGAGGTGGTAGTGTAGCAAACGAGGCAACTGGACTATAATGCTTTATCACTTTCACTTAGCCATGGACTTCGAGGGTGGGGCTACGACATAGCCCCTAGGGGCACCGCGCTCTCCGAATTTGGGGCGCGTATGTGCCAGACCGGGAAACGGCCCTTCGTCAAAGCGGAGGAATTCTAAACATTCCCATGGTCGATCGAGTGGTTGACCAGTCTCTCGCTGTATCACGACAGTCGGTTTTCGGCTTTCTCTACTGAGGTGCTCGCCCAGCCGAACCGGGGCACAATCGCAGTAGTTCTCCAGGTGCCGCGTTAGCCGATGATACGGAACGTAAGGCAGCAAAACACAGGAGCCGGGCAAACCCAACATTTGACCAAAGACATGATTCGGAGCTGATGCATATAAGGCCTAACTCGAGATGCCGAACACTCCCGAAGGTGTTCGGTCTTTAGAATAGTGGGCAAAACAATGCCCTAAGCCCCTTGTGTCCAGGTAAGGGCAAGTTCTTCTGGCGCGGCCGATGCCAAAATGCCAGTCTCCACTCTGGTTATAATGAGAAACCACGGGATTATAGCAACAAGAGACAGTAAGAAAGGTTTTGGTAGGGTCTTAGTCTGAAAAGAGTCCTTGCAACGGGTCCCTACTGCACGTCTGCGCCCGTGTCTCCGTTGTGCCGTATCCTGGACGGGTGTGCACGCTGTTCATCTGTAAAAAGAGAGGAACTTAGCTTGAAAAGAAATCGTACGAGAAAGTGCATAAAAAATTGAAATATAGATTAATAAAGCTGAGCCTATGCTAGCTCATTATGGCTTATATGTACAAACCCTTGTGAAGGGGTGTGTGGCTAGGTAGCCCCTAGCTTATTTATTCCGGACTCGTCCAGCCGTGTCCGGGGTCTCAGCCGACCTTTTAATGAAATGATGCCACGTGGACCGGGCATTTTTAAGCGTAAGAGACGCGTAATGTGGTATTACATTAAAGCGGACGAAAGCTTCCCGCCCCCGTGATGCTTGATAGCTACTTTTAAATGGGGCGACATGAAAGGTTAGCTTTGCTCGTCGGAAGTTGTTAGGTGACCCGAACACAACTTCTAGTAATAATGAAACTGTGCACCTGGCGTAAGGGCCTGGCGCCACTCCTTTGAAGGAAGTGCGGCTATGCCGAATTGTAGTGGGGTCTATCCCAACTTGCGGATTGTGTCCGGATGTAGCAGGTTGAAGTCACTGCCGCCGTCCATCAAAACCTGCGTGAATTGCAGTCCGTCTATTATGGGATCCAATATTAGTGCAGTCTATCCTGCGCTCTGGATACTTCTGGACTAATCCAGATGGTCGAAAGTGATTGGTTTTCCATACTATCACATGAAGTGAGTTTACTGTTTTGACTTCTTGTGGGAAAGTCTTTTGACTTCCGGTGCTCTACTGTTGGGGTTCGTCATTGTCCTCGCTTGGCGCATCGAGCCCCTTGTGTCCGGCATTGAGTCTGCCGGACTGTTTAAAAACCCAACAATTTCGGTTGGTATGGTTTGCAGGCCTTCCGGAGGTACTGTGGATTTGACATATCCGATCTAAAATTTTGTTTAAATTTGATAGCTCGTCGCTGTTGTCCTTAAGAGGCAGTATTTTATTGGTTGGCCGCGAGCTTTTGAATCCGGCGTTGACCGCCGTGCCCTTTGGGCTTTTTTCTTTGTTCCGGTGCTGATCTTTCCTGTGCCGTGATTTTCCGTTTCCATCTCTGATCTCGGATGTGCTCGGGTCGCTGGTGCTGCATCTTGCTAGCCAGCTGTCTTCTCCTGCGCAGAAGCGCGTCATGAGGCTTGTTAGCGCGGCCATTGTTCTTGGCTTCTCTTGGCCGAGGTGTCTGGCGAGCCATTCGTCTCGGACGTTGTGTTTAAAAGTTGCTAAGGCTTCCGCGTCCGGACAGTCGACTATTTGGTTCTTTTTGGTAAGGATCCTGTTCCAGAATTTGCGCGCCGACTCTCCGGGCTGTTGGGTTATATGACTCAGATCGTCTGCATCCGGAGGGCGGACATAAGTCCCTCGAAAATTTGCTCTAAACGCGTCCTCAAGCTCTTCCCAACTTCCAACAGTGTTTTCTGGGAGGCTTTTAAGCCAATGCCGAGCTGGCCCTTTGAGCTTGAGGGGTAGGTATTTTATGGCGTGGAGATCATCTCCTCTAGCCATGTGTATGTGTAGTATGTAATCTTCTATCCAGACTCCTGGGTCTGTTGTGCCGACGTATGCCTCTATGTTTATGGGTTTGAACCCTGCTGGAAATTCATGATCCAGCACCTCATCGGTAAAACATAGCGGGTGTGCGGCGCCCCTGTATTTGGGTGTGCCGCTGTCTTCGAACACTTGTCGTGTTGTGTTACTTCCTGGGGCCCTCCTTTTTGGTTCGTAGATGGACCTAGTTGGGCCGTCCGTTTTCCCAGGATCATAAGGCGGCTTGTGTGCGGTGCCGCTTGTCGCTTTTGGCCTATCATCTGGCCGTCTATCCGGCCAGGCGGCCTCTTTATTTTTTGACTGTGAGGGCTCTATGGCTTCCTCGTCAAATTCTGGCAGCAGCTTGCGCTTCGGGTAGCTCTTTGTTTGATGGCCATTGCCATATTTGTCTGCGGTCTTGAGTATTTTGCTCCACTTCATTCTGAGTATGTCTTCTGCTGTTTTGAGCTTCCGTTTTCCTTCCTCAAACTTCTTGCAGTGGCGACAATTCTTTTGTGAAGGTTCTTATACTCCGGTGGTGTGTCCGGACTGTTGATTGCTCCGTGAAGGGGTTGATTATCCGGTTCGTCCTGTTCGTCATCTGCTGGTTTGCCCTGCTCTATCGCTAGGTCGTTAGGAATGCTGTTTTGATCGAGGTGGGACTTAGGGCGGCGTCTACGTCGCTGTTTTGGTTGTTTATTGGCGGGATTATCCTCTGCCGCGTCCCGTTGTTCCTCAGTATCGCTTACCTTTGGGGTGTCCACCATATGTATGTCATGTGACAAGGTGGCCTTCCAGTGCCTCGTAGGCGCTGGTTCTTGATCGTCTCTGGCATCGTCGTCCATACCGTTGATGTCTTCGGAGTCATAGTTTAGCACGTCGGTTAGATCGTCGACGGTGGCTACGAAGTGGGTGGCGGGTGGGCTCCGAATTTCTTCATTGTCCGCATCCCGACCATCCTGGCCGTAGTTCGGCCAGGGCTCTCCGGATAGTGAGAGATGCTTCAGCAAATTTAAGATATCCCTGAAGGGTGAGTGCTGAAAGGTGTCCGCAGCGGTGAATTCCATGATCGGCGCCCAGTCGGATTCGACTGGCAGGGGCGCGGGAGGTTCGGAGTCAGGCAGGTAGTCCGGCACCTCGGAGTCATGAGCTTTATGCGGGACAAGGTAAGTATTCGGCTCCATCACCGTAGAAGTTGCAGCTCCCGAGGCGGTGTCCAGCCATCCGTCCTCGATCTGAGCGATCGACTCCGGACTATGGGCCGGAGCGGATTCGTGTGCGGCCTCCAAGGTGCTGTCCGGCGGCAGAGTTAGGTCGTGCCCATCGTGACAGCGCGGCACGCTCGGCTGTGGCTCAGATCCATCGAAGATCAAGTCCCCGCGGATATCGGCCGTGAAGTTTAGGCTTCCAAACCGAATACGCCGAATACGGCCAGGGGCGTACCTTTCGATCTGCTCCAGATGGCCAAGTGAGTTGGCCCGCAATGCGAAGCCGCCGAATACAAAGATCTGTCCGGGGAGAAAGGTCTCACCCAGGACTGCGTTGTTGATGATGATCGAAGAAGCCATCGAGCCTATCGGTGACGACACAGAGGAACTCTCAATGAAAGCACCAATGTCGGTGTCAAAACCGGCGGATCTCGGGTAGGGGGTCCCGAACTGTGCGTCTAGGCGGATGGTAATAGGAGACAAGGGACGCGATGTTTTACCCAGGTTCGGGCCCTCTTGATGGAGGTAAAACCCTATGTCCTGCTTGATTGATATTGATATTGTGGATGTTTACAAGAGTGGATCTACCACGAGATTAAGGAGGCTAAACCCTAGAAGCTAGCCTATGGTATGATTGTAATGGTTGTTGTTCTGTCCTACGGACTAGAGCCATCCGGTTTATATAGACACCGGAGAGGGCTAGGGTTACATAGAGTCGGTTACAATGGTAGGAGATCTACATATCCGTATCACCAAGCTTGCCCTCCACGCTAAGGAAAGTCCCATCCGGACACGGGACGAAGTCTTCAATCTTGTATCTTCTTAGTCTTGGAGTCCGGTCGATGATGATAGTCCAGCTGATGATGGTAGTCCGGCTATCCGGACACCCCCTAATCCAGGACTCCCTCAGAAACCTTCGGGAGCAATCTTTTTGGAACAAACGCAATCTAGGAGACTTGGAGTGGACGTCAAGAAGCAGCCGAGGCGCTCACAAGGGTGCAAGGCGCACCCTAGGGGGGGGGGTGGGCACGCCCCCACCCTCGTGGGCCCCACATGGCTCCCCTGACCAACTTCCTTTGCCTATATATATATCTACATACCCTGAAAACATCCAGGAGCACCATGACAACCTATTTCCACTGCCGCAACCTTCTGTACCAGTGAGATCCCATCTTGGAGCCTTTTCCGGTGCTCCACCGGAGGGGGAATTGATCACGGAGGGCCTCTACATCATCACCAAGGCCTCTCCTATGAGTTCTGAGTAGTTTACCACAGACCTTCGGGTCCATAGTTATTAGCTAGATGGCTTCATCTCTCTCTTTGAATCTCAATACAAAGTTCTCCTCGATCATCTTGGAGATCTATTCGATGTAACTCTTTTTGTCGGGGGGATGAACCCCGGGCAGGCAAGGGAACCCAGATCCTTTTCAAAAACAGCGGGGCCCACATCGCCCCTCAAACCGGCAAGCGCCTGGCCAGGTCGCTCGACCCGGCAAGGCCCGCAACCCGGCCAAGCTTTCCGACCCGGCAAGGCACGTCGACCCGGCCTCAACAACTGGCACGAGACAACCTAGCCCGACGCAACCAAGGCTTCCCCAACAAGCCGGCCCCACCCGTGGCGTGCTCTGCAATCCAGCCGCGGGTCAGCTCTCATCCCATCCAGGTCGTACGATGGGACGAGACTTCAATCACCGATGACCAAGACAACAGTGCCCCCACCCATGACTATGGTCAGCCGGAGCGTGGCAACAGTGCCCCTCATCTGCCCGTTGACCAGGGCTGGCGTGGCAACAGTGCCCCCGCCCTCGCCGCTGACGACAACAAGCGGCGACCTGATGGGGCATCACTGTACATGACTCGACTCGGCCTCACCCTGACGATCGACAAGATGACGCATAGTCCCCCTAGGCATGCGGGGCCCGCACCTAGGGGACCCGGTGAACCGCAGGCCCCCGGCGGGACCCAGCCCGGGTTCTCGTACGCCGACATCCCGGAGCCACCGACTCAAAATATTACCATTGTATCCCTGGGGGGTTGGTCTATAAACCCCCCAGGAGCCCACGCATATACGGGCATGTGATGTATGTAGAGAACAGGAGCAAGTAAGCAGCTAGCCACCAAAACAGCAACCCCAGAGAGAAGGGGCAGCCCAAGCCTTGGCCAGCTCCCTTCCTCCCCAATACAGCTCTAGGAGCGACATTGTACTATCGAACATCAAACTACACCCGGTAGGACTAAGGGTATTATCTCTTCGGAGAGCCCCAAACCTGGGTATGTCCGGCGTCCCGCGCCCGCTCATACCAACCTCACCTCTGGAGCCCACCAGCGTCCTCGAGCCTCCTCCTCTCTTTAGCCATCCCTTGGCATCTTCCGTGCACCCACCACGACAGTTGGCGCCCTCGAGCTGCCCGGGAGCATGCTTCAGACGGGGCCCTTCTCCTACTCCGACGAGTCCATCGCACTGGCGGACAACATCGTTGGCGCGCTCACCGCCTCCTTCGCCGCGCTGCGCATCTCCGATGCGTTTGCGGCCGACGAGTACCCTAGAGAGGTGCTCAGCTACTCTAACACTCCCCTCTCCCTCGGCGGTGGAATTTCCGCCGGGGCAATGGACGTCCATGTGGAGGTTTTCGTCACCGGCGATGGCGCCTCCTCCTCGTCGAGCAAGTCGAGGAAGGCCGCAGAAGCCAGGGCCGCAGCGGAACGAACCGAGCCGTCCAATCTGTTGCGCGCCGCGATGAAAAGCCTCTGTATCCCCATCAGCACCGACTTCTATGCCACCAACGTCGCTGAGGCCCGTACTCTGCTCGAGGAAAGGCGCCAGCAAATGCTGGACCTGTCCGAGATGCTCACCGCCACCAAGCGTCTCCTGGACGCCGCCCAGCTAGAGCACAACGGCGCCTACGGATTCGCGCCCGCCACGGCCGAGCCGAGCCGGGTCGCCGATGTGCGTACCCGGGGAGGAGCGATCGACCGGGCCCTTGGCGCCATCCGGACCGTCTACGAGATGAACATGCGTGCTGCCCAGGCAGCCGCAATCGGCCCGGACCGACTCACGGGTCAGGAGCTGCAGGAGCGCATCGGGCGGATGCGTGAGCTCCTCAACACGGCCAACACCCAGCAGGACTGCCTCAACTAGCTCGCCAAGCCGGCGGGATCCGGCTGCCTGCCTTGGCGGACCTGATGAACTTCTGCACACGGCTTTCTCGCCGCCCGACGAGGCGCACTCCGGCCAAGCCCGGACTCGGCGCGACTGGGCCACCACAGCCGCCAGCGTCCTGGGCAACGGACCCACCCTGGAGACCCAGCGTGGACCCGGCAAACATGGCCGGCGTCCGGCTCCGACCGACCCGCCCCCCGGGGCCTGGCCGCCGGTCGACTCGGCCCGCGCGCCATTGACGACGCCGACGCTCGCCACCGCCTCGATCAGCTCGCTTGTTCCCTGGAGGTGGAGGAGAGCGGCGCTATCGGGCCGACGTGCTTCGGCCCACACATCCGGGATGGGCCCTTTCCCAAAGGATTCATGCTCCCCCGCGACACCCCCAAGTACAACGGGACCGTGGAGCCAGAAGACTGGCTCACCGACTATGCCACGGCCATTGGCTTCTCCGGTGCCAATCACCGTCTCGCCGTGCACTACACACTGCTCATGGTCCAGGGGTCGGCCCGCACGTGGTTGAACAGTCAGCCGATGGGCAGCATCAACACGTGGGTCGATTTCGAGGAGGCCTTCCTCCGCAACTTCACGAGGACCTACAAGCGACTTGGTCGCCCTAGCCAGCTCGCCATGTGCGTGCAGGGGCCAACAGAGACCGGTCGCGAGTACCTCACATGCTGGAACGAGCTTCGAAATAGCTACGAGGGCGTCCATGAAGTCCAGGCGATCCAGTACTTCGTCAACGGGTGCCGAGACGGCACCCTCCTCAAGCACAAGCTCTTACACTCGTAGCCGGCCACCATGGCCGCGCTCATGGTAACGGCTGACAAATACACCAACGCCGACTCCGCCATGAAGATCCAGGTGGCGCTGGACGAAGCCGTCAAGGCGAAGCCAGTTCCCCCTCTGACGCCGGCCGACGAAAGCAGACGACACCAGCATCACCAGAACAACAAGCGCAAGGTAGACCAGCCGACGCAGCGTCATGACAACCGGCTCGTCGCTGCCGTCGAGCCCGCGGCAGACCTGGCGGCAACGCGTTGGCAGACTGGCAAGATGGTGTGGCAGTCCTCCATGAGTTTCGAAGAGATGCTCGACGCTCCTTGCAAGTACCATAGCGGCGCAAGACCGTCCACGCACACGCTTCGGCAGTGCGCCATCACCAAGCGCATCATGAGGGGCGACGTCCCACCCCCTCCGGCTCTGGCTCCAGGCACGGGGTGGCCACCTCCGCCTCCACCGCCGCCTCTAGCTGGCGGCGTGATGCGCGACGATGCCTTCCCGGACCAGAATGCGACCTACATCGTCTTCACTAGCCTCGGCGATGACAAGCGCAGAGAGCGCCTCCTTCGGCAAGAGGTGAACACCGTTGTCCCGCCCAAGCCAGAATTCATGCATTGGTCGGATCGCCCAATCACCTGGACCCGGGAGGATCACCCGGGAGTGATGCCGAATTTGGGTGGTTACGCCCTTGTCGTCAACCCCACCATCGTCACGAGGCGCACGTGCAAGTTCTCCCGAGTCCTCATTGACGGCGGTAGCCGCATCAACATCCTCTACCGCGACATGATGACCAAGCTCGGCCTCAAGGCCGAGGACCTGGAGCCGACCAGGATGATCTTCCACGGCATTGTACCCAGCCTTTCCTGCTCTCCCATTGGCCGGGTCCGGCTCGACGTCCTGTTCGGTGGCAGCGGCCACTTCCGACGCGAACCAATCTGGTTCGAGGTGGTGGACCTATCCAGCATGTACCACGCGTTGCTGGGCCGGCCCGCGCTTGCCAAGTTCATGGTGGTTCCCCACTATGCGTATTTGAAGATGAAGATGTCGGGTCCCAAGGGCCTCATCACCGTTACCGGCGACTACTGCAAGTCCCTGGAGTGTGCCCGAGATGACGCGAAGTTGGCCGAGTCACTGGTCATAGCCGAGGTGCAGCAATAGCTCAACCGGATCATCGCCATGGTAGGTGAAGCCTCTGCCGCATCGATGCCGGTCAATGACCCGACCGACGAAGCCGCCTTCAGGTCCTCCAAGGAGACCAAGAAGGTGAAGCTACACCCGGAAGACCCCAGCTGCAGCAAGTACGTTGTCGTAGGCGCCCGCCTCGACAGCAAATAGGAAGGCGAGCTCATCGACTTCCTCCGTGAGAATCGGGATATCTTCGCATGGACCCCCAAGGACATGCCGGGTATCCCGAGGAAGTACGTCGAGCACAAACTTCACGTCCGCAAGGACGCCAAGCTTGTCCGTTAGCCCCTACGACGATTTTCCGAAGAGAAGAGAAGAACCATCGGTGAAGAGGTCGCCAAGCTTTTGGCGGTCGGCTTTATAATGGAAGTGTTTCACCCCGAGTGGCTGGCCAACCCAGTCCTCATCTTGAAGAAGAACAAGATCTGGGGCATGTGTATTGACTACACCAGCCTCAACAAGGCCTGTCCCAAGGATGCGTTCGCCCTCCCGCGGATCAACCAAGTCATCGACTCGACCGCAGGGTGCGAGCTCCTGTCCTTCCTGGACGCTTACTCCGACTACCACCAGATCAAGTTGGACCCGGCCGATGCCCTGAAGACGTCCTTAATCACGCCCTTTGGGGCATACTGTTACATAACCATGTCATTCGGCTTGAATAACACCGGCGCCACCTTCCAACGCTGCATGCAGAAATGCCTACTGCCGCAACTCAGACGCAATATCCACATTTACATGGATGACATCATGGTGAAGACCAAGCAGCACCTCACGCTCCTCGACGACTTGAAGGAAACATTCGCCAACCTTCGTGAGTACAAGGTCAAGCTTAACCCTGAAAAATGCGTTTTCGGCATCCCGGCCGGAAAGCTACTCGGCTTCCTCGTCTCAAAACGCGGCATCGAGGCGAACCCGGAGAAGATCAAGGCCATCAAGCGCATGCACAAGTCGGCTCAGCTGCGCGATGTCCAGAAGTTCACCGGATGCTTGGCCTCGGTCAGCTGGTTCCTAAGCCGGTTCGGCGAGAGGGCGCTGCCCCTGTACCAGTTGATGAAGAAGACGAGCCTTTTCGAATGGAACGACAAGGCAGGCGAGGCCTTCCAAGACCTCAAGCGCATGATCTCCACCGCACCAACCCTGGCCGCGCCGACCGACAAAGAGCCGTTGTTGCTCTACATAGCCGTGACCTCGCGGGCGCTCAACACGGTGCTGGTGGTCGAGCGACCAGAGTAGGGCAAGATCCAAGCCGTCCAGCGCCCGGTCTTCTACCTGAGCGAGGTGCTCTCCATCTCCAAGCAGAACTACCCGCACTACCAGAAGATGTGTTACAGCGTGTACCTCACCGCCAAGAAGCTGAAGCAGTACTTCCAAGAGCACATCGTCACCGTCGTTAGCACGGCACCTATTGGAGAAACCATCGGGTGCCGGGATGCCTCTGGCCGGGTCGCCAAGTGGGTGCTCCAGCTAACCGGCCACACCATCCTCGACGAGCCCCGACCATGATCTAGTCTCATGTCCTGGCCGACGTCCTCGTCGAATGGACCGAGACCGAGTACTTACTACCGCCTCCCGACTCGATGCATTGGTGCATGAACTTCGACGGGTCCAAGATGTGACTCGGCTGGGGGCCGGCATCATGCTATCATCGCCGAAGGGCGACCGACTCCGCTTCACGCTCCAGATCCACTTCGCCGCCTCCAACAACGTTGCCGAGTACGAAGCCCTCGTACACGGCCTCCGGCTTGCCAAGGAAGTCGTCATCCGGGGCATCCTGTGCTACGGCGACTCGGACCTTGTGGTGCAGCAATGCTCCGACGAGTGGGACGCCCGCGACTCCAACATGGCAAGCTACCGCTTCCTCGTCCAGAAGCTGACCGGGTCCTTCGAAGGCTGCGAGTGCCTCCAAGTCTCGCGCGCGGAGAACCAAGCGGCTGACACGCTCGCCAAGATCGCATCATCCCGACAATCCATCCCATCCGGCGTCTCCCTTGAGCACCTGCGCAAGTCGTCCATCAAGCCGTCATCGGACTCCGAGTCCATCCACGTTCCAGACAACCCGTTCGTGCCTCAACCCGGCTCGGGGGCTGCTCAGCTCTATCCGGCCAACATCACCCTAGACCCAGCCGCCGCCGTTCCCAACCCGGGGGCTGCTCAACCAGGCCCGGGGGCCGCTCAACACGGCTCGAGGCCTGCCGACCCAGAACCCACCCTAGCGACCGTCTTCGCCGTGGTTACGGCTCCGTCGTGGGCCCTCCCAATATCAGAGTTCCTGGAGAACGGGGTTCTCCCCATGGATGAAACCGAGGTACGATAAGTGCAGCGCCGGGCGTCCGCCTACAACATCATCAACAACGAGCTCGTCAAGCGCAGCTCCACTGGTGTATTCCTGCGCTGTGTCGAGCAGGATCAGGGCATCGACATCCTCCTCGACATACACCAGGGCGAATGCGGGCACCATGCTGTGTCGCGATCCCTGGTGGCCAAGGCATTCCGCCACGGTTTTTATTGGCCCAAGGCCTTGAAGATGCCGAGTCACTCAAGTGTGAGGGGTGCCAGCGCTTCAGCAAACGCAGCCACCAGCCGGCGTCAGCACTCCGCACCATACCGATGACCGATCTCCTGGCCCTTTGCGGTCTGGGGACTCGACATGGTGGGACCCTTCAAAACCGCTCGAGGCGGCATGACGCACCTGCTGCTGGCAGTGGACAAGTTCACCAAGTGGATCGAAGCTAGGTCGATCAAGAAACTGGACGGGCCAAGAGCTGTCTGGTTCATCAAGGACATAGCGGTTCGCTACAACATGCCGAACAACATCATCACAAACAACGATACCAACTTTGCCAAGGGCGCGCTCGAGCAATAGTGCTCCGTCTCCGGCATCCGCCTCGACCTGGCCTCCGTTGCGCATCCGTAGACCAACTGGCAAGTCGAGCGGGCCAACAGACTCATCCTGTCCGGCGTTAAGCCGCGACTCGTCGAGCCACTTATCCGCTCACCCGGCAGCTGGCTCGATGAGTTGCTGGCCGTCCTCTGGAGTCTCCGCACCACGCCGAATCGGTCGACCGGGTTCACCCCGTTCTTCCTCCTTTATGGAGATGAAGCCGTCATCCCGACCGACGTCGAGTTCGACTCGCCGCGCGTCACGATTTACACCGAAGCCGAAGCTAGAGAAGCCCACGAAGATGGTGTCGACCTGCTCGAAGAAGTGCGCCTCCTGGCGCTCAGCTGTTCAGCCATCTACCAGCAAGGCCTGAGGCACTACCACAGCAAGAAGATCAAGCGCCTCGTGTTCCGCGAGGGTGACCTCGTCCTCCGACTCGTCCAAGAGCAAGTAGGCCGGCACAAGTTGTCCCCTCCATGGGAGGGCCCATTCATCGTGAGCAGGGCCTTGCGCGATCGGAACGCCTACTACCTCATCGACGCACGAAGATCAAAGAAGCGCAAGAGAGATACTGCCGGCGAAGAAACGACTTGGCCATGGAACGCGGAACTCCTTCGTTCGTTTTACAGTTATCCGCACAAGTGTATGTATCATCGCCTTTTGTAAACGCATGAAACTATGGGGTTCCCGAACGAGGCTCGGGGGCTGCCTTTTGTCGACCAATTTATTTGTTCCTACTTTCTCGCATCACCATGCCACTGAACCGGACCACTGGTCCGACCAGCTAGACCCGGGGGCTCGAGGGCTGGCCGGCTCGATCGCCACCCCACCGCCTTATTTGATGATTCCTGATACAGTAAGGTTGCCGCGGTCCCCCACTTCGCCGCTTCGCCGAAAAGCCATAGATCCTGCTTCGGCTGTCGACCGGCAAGCACAACGGGCCAAAGCTCCTTCATGCTTCAAACGCCAAGTCAAAGGCCACCGGGTCGATCAACCCGGCCCGTCACCCAGGAACTAAACAGCCACACGACCCGCTGCTCGCCAGCCGGTTTCGCCGGGTTGCCGCAAGCCGGCCCAGTGGGTGTTTCACTCGCGCTCAACGTTTTGAAGGGCCTAAGTCCTGCACGCTCCTCTTGAAGAACCAAACTCCTTGTCACGGACCGGAGCCTTGGCCGTCTATCTCACG
>NC_057798.1:152613554-152656271 GCF_018294505.1 Triticum aestivum
CAAAAAACGGAAGGCAAAAGCAAAAAAACTCATGAAATTTACACATAAATATTTAAAAGGCCCACGACCCGAGTTCATTACACCCTAAAAACCCCAGTGGGTGGGTGGACCTGCTAATTAACAAATTCTACTAAGAATGTCTCAGGCAACTCTAGCACCGCGTCGCGGCATCGACGACCCTCCCCTGGCGGCCTCCGGGTCCAACGAGGCACCGGTATCTCCCTCGGCACACTCATCGTGGTAGACGCCCGTATCCTCTAAGCTCCCCTCCAGATCATGAAGAAGCAAGCCGTAGTCGTCGCCATCCACGACCCTACCGTCTTCCGTCCGCTCTAGATGGAACTCGTCGTGGAAGGCGAACTCGGAGATGTAGCTGGCCCGAGAGGCAATCCGGCCGGCTTGCTCCTGCAACAACTGCTCCGAGCAGGCCCGCTGGCCCATCAGCGCGTCCAGCTGAAGGTCCGGATGCCAAGACAGAGTGAACTGGAGCGCCATCTCAGCGCCGGCACGAGCGGCGGAGACGCGCCACTCGCCAAGACGGTCCAGCGCCATCTCCAACCAACGCGTCAGGCGCGTAAAGCTGCTCGGCTGGACAAAGTCCGGCCAGAGGGCCGCTGAGTGAGTCCTGGACTAGGGGGTGTCTGGATAGCCGAACTATCATCATCGGCCGGACTCCAAGACTATGAAGATACAATATTGAAGACTTCGTCCCGTGTCCGGATGGGACTTTCGTTGGCGTGGAAGGCAAGCTTGGCAATACGGATATGTAGATCTCCTACCATTGTAACCGACTCTGTGTAACCCTAGCCCTCTCCGGTGTCTATATAAACCGGATGGCTTTAGTCCATAGGACGAACAACAATCATACCATAGGCTAGCTTCTAGGATTTAGCCTCCTTGATCTCATGGTAGATCTACTCTTGTAATACCCACATCATCAATATCAATCAAGCAGGACGTAGGGTTTTACCTCCATCAAGAGGGCCCGAACTTGGGTAAAACATCGTGTCCCTAGTCTCCTGTTGCCATCCGCCTAGACGCATAGTTCGGGACCCCCTACCCGAGATCCGCCGGTTTTGACACCGACATTGGTGCTTTCATTGAGAGTTCCTCTGTGGCGTCACCGATAGGCTCGATGGCTTCTTCGATCATCAACAACAACACAGTCCAGGGTGAGACTTTTCTCCCCGGACAGATCTTCGTATTCGGCGGCTTTGCATTGCGGGCCAATTCGCTTGGCCATCTGGAGCAGATCGAAAGCTACGCCCCTGGCCGTCAGGTCAGATTTGGAAGTTTGAACTTCACGGCTGACATCCGCGGGGACTTGATATTCGATGGATTCGAGCCACAGCTGAGCGCGCCGCACTGTCACGATGGGCATGATTTAGCTCTGCAGCCGGACAGTGCCCTGGAGGCCGCACACGAGTCCGCTCCGACCCTCAATTTGGAGCCGGCTGCGCAGATCGAGGATGGGTAGCTAGACACCGCCTCGGGGGCAGCAACCTCTATGGCGATGGAGCCGAATACTAATGTTGTCCCTCGTGAAGCTCATGACTCCGAGGTGCCGGACTCCTCGCCGGACTCCAAACCTCCCGCGCCCCCTCCAATCGAATCCGATTGGGCGCCGATCATGGAGTTCACCGCTGCGGACATCTTTCAACACTCACCTTTCGGCGACATCTTGAGTTCCCTAAAGTATCTCTCGTTATCAGGAGAGCCCTGGCCGGACTGCGGTCAGGACGGTTGGGATGCGGACGACGAAGAAATTCAAAACCCACCCACCACCCACTTAGTAGCCACTGTCGACGATCTAACCGACATGCTAGACTTCGACTCCGAAGACATCGACGGTATGGACGACGATGCCGGAGACGACCAAGAACCAGCGCCTACTGGGCACTGTGAAGCCACCTCATCATATGACATATACATGGTGGATATCCCAAAGGATGGGAATGGCGAAGGAACAGCGGAGGATGACCCCTCCAAGAAACAGCCCAAGCGCCATCGTCAGCGGCGCCGCTCTAAATCCCGCCACAGCAAGAATGGAGATTCCGGCACCGGAGATAATAACACCCCAGACAGTGCCAAAGACAACCCCCTCCAGCAAGATTCAACACAGGACGACGGAGATGCCAGCCCTCATGAGAGAGCGGCAGACGAAGAGGTAGAGGATTACATGCCTCCCTCCGGAGACGAGGCAAGCCTTGATAATGAAGAATTCGTCGTACCTGAGGATCCCGTCGAACAAGAGCGTTTTAAACGCAGGCTTATGGCCATGGCAAACAGCCTCAAGAAAAAACAACAACAGCTTAGAGCTGATCAAGATCTGCTAGCCGACAGATGGACTGAAGTCCTTGCGGCCGAAGAGCATGAGCTCGAACGCCCCTCCAAAAGCTACCCTAAACGCAAGCTGCTCCCCCGATTAGAGGAGGAAGCATATGAACCTGCATCATCAGCGGACAATACGGCTGACCGACCACCCCGTGGCCGCGATAGAGAGGCCTCTAGGCCCTCCACTAGAACCGTACCCCGGCATCGGTCGAAAAGCACAAGGCCACAGGGTTACGCTCTGGACTTGCGAGATATATTGGTTGATAAGGCAAGACAATCAAGATCGATCTATGGATCGCGTGGGCGCCCCATGATACGTGACAACAACCGTCGCGTCGGACACAGCAAGTCCGGCCGGGCCGAACACAGTAGACAAAGCTCTTTTGAGCTTCGTCGTGATATAGCCCAGTACAGAGGCGCCGCACACCCACTATGCTTCACAGATGAAGTAATGGATCATCAAATCCCCGAAGGGTTTAAACCCGTGAATATTGAATCTTATGATGGCACAACAGACCCCGCGGTTTGGATCGAAGACTATCTCCTTCATATCCACATGGCCCACGGTGATGATCTTCACGCCATCAAATACCTCCCACTCAAGCTTAAAGGACCAGCTCGGCGTTGGCTTAACAGCTTGCCAGCAGAATCAATTGGATGTTGGGAGGACCTGGAAGCCGCGTTCCTTGATAACTTCCAGGGCACGTATGTGCGACCACCAGATGCTGACGACCTAAGCCATATAATTCAGCAGCCAGACGAATCGGCCAGACACTTCTGGACACGATTCTTAACTAAGAAAAATCAAATCGTCGACTGTCCGGATGCGGAGGCCCTCGCGGCCTTCAAACATAACATCCGCGACGAGTGGCTTGCCCGGCACCTAGGACAGGAAAAGCTGAAATCCATGGCAGCCCTCACATCACTCATGACCCGCTTCTGCGCGGGAGAGGATAGCTGGCTAGCCCGCAGCAACAACCTCAGCAAAAATTCTGGCAGTGCGAATATCAAGGACCGCAATGGCAGGTCGCGTCGCAACAAGAACAAACGCCGCATTAACGGCAACAATAGTGAGGATACGACAGTCAATGCCGGATTCAGAGGCTATAAACCCGGTCAGCGGAAAAAGCCATTCAAAAGAACTACTCCGGGTCCGTCCAATTTGGACCGAATACTCGATCGCTCGTGCCAGATACACGGCACCACTGAAAAGCCAGCTAACCACACCAACAGGGACTGTTGGGTATTCAAGCAGGCAGGCAAGCTAATTGCCGAAAACAACGACAAGGGGCTGCATAGCGATGACGAGGAAGAGACTCGGCCGTCGAACAATAGAGGACAGAAGGGTTTCCCCCCACAAGTGCGGACGGTGAACATGATATACGCAACCCACATACCCAAAAGGGAGAGGAAGCGTGCACTCAGGGATGTATACGCGATGGAGCCAATCGCCCCGAAGTTCAACCCATGGTCCTCCTGCCGAATCACTTTGGATCGAAGGGACCACCCCACCAGCATCCGCCACAGCGGATTCACCGCATTGGTTTTAAACCCAATCGTCGATGGATTTCACCTCACCAGAGTCCCGATGGACGGCGGCAGCAGCCTGAACCTGCTTTATCAGGATACAGTGCGCAAAATGGGCATAGACCCCTCAAGGATTAAACCTACAAAGACGATCTTTAATGGCGTCATACCAGGTGTTGAGGCCAATTGTACAGGCTCAGTTACACTGGAAGTGGTCTTCGGATCCCCGGATAACTTCTGAAGCGAGGAGTTAATCTTCGACATAGTTCCGTTCCGCAGCGGCTATCATGCTCTGCTCGGACGTACCTCGTTTGCAAAGTTCAACGCGGTGCCGCACTACGCATACCTCAAGCTCAAGATGCCAGGCCCTCGAGGAGTCATCACAGTCAACGGAAACACTGAACGCTCTCTCCGAACGGAGGAACATACAACGGCTCTCGTGGCAGAAGTACAGTGCATCCTCTTAAGGCAATTCTCGAGTCCGGCCGTTAAGCGACCGGACACGGCTAAACGCGCCCGGAGTAACCTACAACAAGACCACCTGGCACGTTCCGAGCACGCGTAGCAATGCGGCCCCAACCCCAGCTCCTGCAAAATTGCAAGACTGGTCCTTCGCATACATCATTACGCTCTAGAGATACCATGGGCATAGGGGGAGGGGCACGACCACGATAGGCCCAGAATGCGTCTTAACCACACCAGGGGCTCTCAAGTGTGTCGTTCTTTTCTTTGTCTTTTTCTTTTTTACCCACAGGACTCCGTTCATCAGAGGCCCTGTCCGACAGTAGACCCGCCGAACTCATGATGCAACAACCGGGGAAGGATAAAGGCTACGACGAATATCCAGGTGGTCTCCATTACGAGCATTAAATCTGTTTTATACACCATTCCGCAGCCTACCCCTGGAGGGGGACATGTTTAATAGTCGCATCCCTTGCTTATCGCACTATTTGTATCGTTCTGCATTCACAGCAGTATTTCTTGAATAAACACTGCAACACCTTTTTGCTTATAATTGCATTTCTTTCTTATACATATGTTCATCTATGACATGTTGCATTCGTACACTTTGGTACGGCTAAATACACCAGGGGCTTATGTTTCCCGCATCATGGTGTGATAAGTCCAAACACTTTCACAAGTGCGGCACCCCGAACTTATAGCATTATATGCATCGGCTCCGAATCATGTCTTGGGTCAATAGTTGGGTTTGCCCGGCTCCCATGTTTTGGTACCTTACGTTCCGTTGTATCGGCTAAGGTAGCACTGGGAGAAACACTGCGATTGCGCCCCAGTTGAGCTGGGCGAGCACCTCAGTGGGGAAAGCTAAAACTGACCGTCATGATGAGGCGAGAGCCGGTCGCTGTTTGAGAGGTTTTTTTCGAGTCCCTAAAGACTTATGCCGCTTAGATCGAGGAACCGGCTTTGTCCGGCCCAGGCGTGGATAGCGCCCCAAATTCGGCCTTCCGAACACTAGGGGCTTCGCCGAAATTTAAAATTATAGAATTCTATGGCTAAGTGAGTGTGTTCAAGCATTATAAGTCCGGTTGCCTTGTTCGTTGTGTTGAGCGCCTCCCTAGATGGACCCAAAAATGGGAACAAGAGTGCTCAAATTTATGCCGAACACCCCAGCACTCGTGGCATGGGGGCTGAAGCCGACGACTTGCCATCTCTCAAATCTGATAAACGGCCGCACAGAAGGCAATATTTTAAATTAACAAGCATTGCTTAGCGCATATGAACAAAGTTTTCAGCGCACAGGATAACAAAATGCGAGTCTACTCAAATATTACATTTTTGGAGCACTCACCCGCAATAATGCGGGCACCCTTCAGGACACTCTTATAATACATCTCGGGCATGCGATACTCCTTGCCCGACGGTGGCGCGTCCGTCAGAAGCTTCTCAGCATCCATCTTGCCCCATTGCACCTTTGCGCGGGCAAGGGCCCGACGGGCACCTTCAATACAGGCGGAGTGCTTGATGACTTCAACCCATGGACACGCATCCACCAGCCGCCGCACCAGGCCGAAGTAGCTCCCAGGCATGGCCTCCTTGGGCCATAGCCGAACTATGAGGCCCTTCATGGCCTGTTTGGCCACCTTGTGGAGCTTGACCAGCTGCTTTAGCTGGTCACTAAGGGGCACCGGATGTCCGGCCTCAGCATACTGAGACCAGAAGACCTTCTTCGTCGATCTCCCCTCCTCGGCCCTATAGAAAGCGGTAGCATTGGACACGCTGCGGGGCAGATCTGCGAACGCTCCTAGAGAGCTCCGAATTCGGGTAAGTGATAGGTAATTCACACTCACATGCTTACTTTGCATGAAAAATGCCTTACCCGCCGCTATTTTCTTCAACGCCTCGATTTCCTGGAGGGCCTTGTAGGCTTCGGCCTTAGCGGCTTTGGCACTCTCAAGAGCCGATGCAAGCTCGGACTCTCAAGTCTTCGAGTCGCGCTCTGAACTCTCATGTTTTTCCATGAGTGCCTGGAGCTCTTGCTGTACGTCCGCCACCCGCGCCTCCTGCTTCTCTCACTCGGTGCGCTCCACGGCTGCATTACGTTCGGCCGCGGACACCGCCTCCTTTAGGGTCGCCACCTCGTTCGTGGCCCCTGCAATACCCACATTATCCTTGTCATTCTTCTTGCAACCAAATCCTTTTCTGTAAGGTACAATTTTAATAAGGTGTTACTCACCTTCCTTGTCCTCGAGCTGCTTCTTGGCACGGCCGAGCTTGTTCTCCGACCGCTCGAGGCTTTGCTTCAAAGTATTGACCTCCGCAGTCAGTGCGGCAGAGGTCAGCAGCACAGCCTGCAATCCCATATTGACATATTTTTTATGACTCCTGCGTATATCTTTTTAGATCCTCAGTCCGGATTTTCTTTCCGAACACCGAACCGAGCATCAGGGGCTACTGTCTATGCGGTACTATTTTACATATATCAAAATTCTTACCTCAAAGCCTGTTAGAAGGCTGTTGTAGGCTTTGTTCAGCCCGCTCTTGGCGAGCTGAACCTTCTGAATCACCGCACTCATGACGGTGCGGTGTTCCTCTTTGATGGAAGCACCGTTGAGCGCCTCCAGCAAGCTATCCGGTGCCTCCGGTTGGACGGAGGCCGCCGGCGTCATGGTCTTGCCCTTGTTACGAAGGGGCCGCCCGCCGGACTCCGGAGCCACTACAGGTTCCGGTGCGGAGTCTGGTGCAAAGTCCGGGAGGTTGCCCTGCGGCACCTCCGGGGCCTCCTCCTCCTGGCGGGTCCCTTCCCGGGATCCCACCTCGGCATCGTCCGCATCACGGGGGGTGGAGTCGGTCGGAAGGGAATCCATATCCGACGCACCCAAGGACCTGCTCGACGAAGCGGGAAGATCATCCTTGGGCGGACTGCAGGGTTGTATGCGGCATTAGAAAGACACCATGTGGCAAAAAGAAAAATCATGAAGTTATTCGGGAGTCCGGATACTTACAATCTCGCCAGGGGCTTGGCCCTTGGAGGCCAATCCTCGTCGTCATCGCCGGCGTTGGTAGAGCAGTCCGGGGGAAGAGTCCTTCCCTTCTTGGACCCTTCGGCCTCCCTCGTTGGGGAGGCCTTCCTTTTCTTCCCTCCCCCCGCTGGGGGAGAGGCCTCTTTCTTCTCCTCCTCGCCTTCGTGGGAGGAGTCCGCCTCAGAGTCATCGTCCGATGACACCTGAAAACGGGAACTCTTTCGAGTGCCCGTGGCCTTCTTCTTGGCCTTCTTCTCCGGCACCACATGGGGTGCCGGAACCAGCAGCCCCATTAAGCGGGTGTCCGCTGGGTCTTCTGGCAAAGGGGCTAGACAGTTAGTCTGCTCGGCCTTCTTCAGTCAGTCGTGTCAAAGGAGAGGGAGTTGAGATCCTGCATAGAGTCAAACTATGGAAAACAAGTGTCCCGTAAAGGGAAAAATCGCTTACCTCACTAGCCGGATGCTGCGAACTGAATCCGCGATCTTCGGTAGCGGATGTGGGAGCCTCGGCGCCCTTAAACAGCACCCTCCAGGCCTCTTCGTACGTAGTGTCGAAGAGCCCGCTCAAAGTCTGGTGCTGCGCCGGATCGAACTCCCACATATTGAAGTCCCATTGTTGGCATGGGAGAATCCGGCGGATGAGCATGACCTGGACTACGTTGACAAGCTTGAGCTTCTTGTTCACTAGCTTTTGGATGCAGGCTTGAAGTCCGGTCAGCTCCTCCGAATCACCCCATGTCCGGCCACTCTCTTTCCAGGAGGTGAGCCGTATGGGGATGCCAGATCTGAATTCGAGGGCCGCTGCCCATTCAGGGTCACGCGGCTCGGTGATGTATAGAACCACCCCGATTGCCACCCCTTAATGGTTTCCACGAAGGTGCCCTCGAGCCAAGTAACGTTGGGCATCTTGCCCACCATGGCGCCTCTGCACTCCGCTTGGCTGCCCTTCACAACCTTCAGCTTGACACTGAAGGTCTTGAGCCACAAGCCGAAGTGGGGCTGGATGCAGAGGAAGGCCTCGCACACGACGATAAACACCGAGATGTTGAGAATGAAATTCGGGGCCAGATCATGGAAATCTAGGCCATAGTAGAACATGAGCCCCCGGACAAAGGGATGAAGTGGGAAGCCCAGTACGCGGAGGAAATGGGAAAGGAATACTACCCTCTCATGGGGCCTGGGGGTGGGGATGAGCTCCCCTCATCGGGGAGCCGGTGCGCGATGTTGCTGGACAGATATCCGGCGCTGCGCCAGCTTCTGGATGTGCCCCTCCGTAACGGAGGAGGCCATCCACTTGCCTCCCGCTCCGGACATAGTTGGAGAAGGTTGAGGTGAGGTGTGCAGACTTGGGCGCTAGAGCTCGAGTTCGCGGAGATGGATAAGAAAAGGAGGAAGAAGGCGTAGGTAAAAGGGTGGATCTTTATCCCGTTCTATGGGCGGACGAAACCATGCGTCCCCACCAGCCTGATAAAACTTGCTTATCTCCCAAGCGCCGCAATCAATGGCGCGGTTGGGTTACCCATGTCTGTATTGATGGGAATCCCGGAATAAGGGGAACACGATCTCTGCTTCGACAAGATGTGCCAAGGAAACCGCTTCGCTAAACGCGCTGAGGTGGTACAATAAAAACAATTCGAGTAAAAGTGGTGGTGTGACGTCACGCCACAAAATACGTCAGCAGATTGAACTTGTGTAAATATTATTCTCTCTACGGTGGTATGTGGAATTTATTTTGCAGAGCCAGACACTATCCTGGTGTTCACAATCTTCTATAAATTATTCGGAGGAGGAACCCGCCTTGCAATGTCGAAGACAATATGCGTGCCGGACTTGTCGTCATTGAAGCCTGGTTCAGGGGCTACTGAGGGAGTCCTGGACTTGGGGGTGTCCGGATAGCCGAACTATCATCATCAGCCGGACTCCAAGACTATGAAGATACAAGATTGAAGACTTCGTCCCGTGTCCGGATGGGAGTTTCCTTGGTGTGGAAGGCAAGCTTGGCAATACGGATATGTAGATCTCCTACCATTGTAACCGACTCTGTGTAACCCTAGCCCTCTATGGTGTCTATATAAACCGGATGGCTTTAGTCCATAGGACAAACAACAATCATACCATAGGCTAGCTTCTAGGGTTTAGCCTCCTTGATCTCGTAGGGTTTTACCTCCATCAAGAGGGCCCGAACCTGGGTAAAACATCATGTCCCTAGTCTCCTGTTACCATCCGCCTAGATGCACAGTTCGGGACCCCCTACCCGAGATCCGCCGGTTTTGACACCGACATCCTCCGTCATCGCGGTTCCGGTCTGGGACAGCCACTCCATCTGCATCCCTAAGACCCTCAGGCGGGCATCAGTGGCGGCGATGATCTCCGGGAAGGTCCATGCCACCCGCGGGTCCGTTCCGGATCCAACGGCTCCGGTCGGGTCGTGCTGAGAGCGGACGACTTCCTTCGCCAGCCACTGAGTCTCCGGGAAGCTCCCTAACACAAAAGGCGAGGCATATCAGAAGAAGAACAACAAGGACGAAAGACCGGACCCCGACCCGGCCATACACAAGAAAAGCACTTACTGGAGAAGGACTCTTCCAGGTGCTGCACTTCGAGCAACGTACCACGCCACTCCCGTTCAAAGGTGCTGTCGTGCTCTTGGAGTGCCTTCTCTAGATCAGCCGCCCTGGCAAGGGCCGCCTTCAGTTCGGCGTCCTTGTCATCGGCCGCCTTCTCGTCCGCCTCACAACGACGGGCGTCGTTCTGCCGGGCCCCCTCAGCCACGGTAGCCTGCTTCTGCAGGCGACCCACCTCGGCCTGGAGCCGGCCCTTGTCGTCGGCTAGCCAGCCACGCTGCTGGTCCGCCTCAACCAGCGCCTGCCGCGCCTCCACCGCCTTGGCGGCTTCCGCCTTAAGGAGCTCCACCTCGGCCTCGAGGTGTCTCTTGTGACCCGCCACCTGCCCATGTAGCTGGTTGGCCTCGTCGAGAGACCACCGTGCCGCGACCGCCCTCGCCCTCGCCTCTGCCGCCTTGACGCCAAGGCGGCCGGTGTCGACAACGAGCCAGTCATATTGGTGACCAGCCCGGAGCAGACAAGTCCGCCAGGATAGCAGCTCGGCTGCGAAAAAGAAAAGTTCACCAAACAAGACAACACGATTTAAGATTTGGCCCAACTATTACACAGTTGGCCCGAATCTCGGGGGCTACACCCAGTGGGTGCGCTAGCGCGCCCCCACTAGAAGAGAGCACAAAGATACCTGCGGTGACGCAAAGCTCCTTGAGGGAGTCCTGGATTAGGGGGTGTCTGGATGGCCGGACTATGACCTTTGACCGGACTCCCAGACTATGAAGATACAAGATTGAAGACTTCGTCCCGTGTCCGTATAGGACATTCCTTGGCGTGGAAGGCAAGCTTGGCGATATGATATGAAGATCTCCTCCCATTGTAACCGACTCCATATAACCCTAGCCCTCTCCGGTGTCTATATAAACCGAAGAGTTTTAGTCCGTAGGACGAACAACAATCATACCATAGGCTAGCTTCTAGGGTTTAGCCTCTCTGATCTCGTGGTAGATCAACTCTTGTATTACCCATATCATCAATATTAATCAAGAAGGAGTAGAGTTTTACCTCCATCGAGAGGGCCCGAACCTGGGTAAAAACATCGTGTCCCTTGTCACCTGTTACCATCTGTGTAGACGCACAGTTCGGGACCCCCTACCCGAGATCCATCGGTTTTGACACCGACATTGGTGCTTTCATTGAGAGTTCCTCTGTGTCGTCACCTTTAGGCCCGATGGCTCCTTCGATCATCAACCACGACGCGGTCCAGGGTGAGACTTTTCTCACCGGACAGATCTTCGTATTTGGTGGCTTCGCACTGCGAACCAATTCGCTTGGCCATCTGGAGCAGATCGAAAGCTACGCCCCTGGCCATCAGGTCAGGTTTGGAAGCTTAAACTACACGCCCGACATCCGCGGGGACTTGATCTTCGACGGATTCGAGCCACGGCTGAGCGTGCCGCACTGTCACGATGGGCATGATCTAGCTCTGCTGCCGGACAATGCCCAGAGCGCCGCTCAGGTGTCCGCTCCGACCATTAGCTCGGAGCCGACTACGCCAGTCGGGGACGGAAGGTTGGACGCCGCCCCAGGAGCCGCAATCTCTACGGTGATAGAGCCGAATACCAGCCTAGTCCTTTGCGAGGCCTGTGACTCCAAGGTGCTGGACTCCTTTCCGGACTCCGAATCCCCGCACCCCTTCCGATCGAACCCGATTGCGCTCCGATCGTGGAGTTCACCGCCGCGGACATCTTTCAACACTCACCCTTTGGTGACATCCTGAATTCACTAAAGTCTCTCTCTTTGTCAGGAGAGCCCTGGCCGGACTATGGTCAACGAGGTTGGGACGCGGACGACTAAGAAATTTGAACCCCGCCCACCACCCACTTCATAGCCACTGTCGATGATCTAACTGACATGCTCGACTACGACTCCAAAGACATCGATGGTATGGACGCCGATGAAGGAGAAAATCGAGAACCAGCGCCTATAGAGCACCGGACAATCACCTCATCACACGATGTATACATGGTGGACACACCTAAAAGAAGCAACCACGAGGATCAAAAGGGCGCAACCAGGGATCGTTCCCTCGAAAAACAATCAAAGCGGCAGCATAAGCACCGCGCCAAGCCCCACCTCGACAGAGACCTAGCCATAGAGTAGGGCGAATCAACGGAAGATGAACATGCCATCGAGCAACCGTCCAAACACGGCGGACAAACCGAACAATCCGTCCCCGGCAAAGATAATAGTCCGGACGACCTCACGCCAGACAAGTCGCTGGAGCACCAGAACCTCCACTAAAGGCTCGTCGCCACTGCACGTAGCCTGAAAAAGCAGAAGCGGAAGCTCAAAACAGCGGAAGATGCAATCAGAATCAGATGGGGCAAAGTACTAAATACCGCACATAAGTACGGCAACAGTCATCACACAAAGAGCTATCCGGAGCAGAAATTACTACCGGAATTTGATGAAGAGGCCTTAGAGCCCCCATAGTCAAAAAAAGGAAGCCACCAGGTCGGATAGACGACCCCACGATCGACCTCAAGCGACAAAGGGCTCCGCACTCAATACGGCACGCGACCCGCCCAAGGATTCGCATCAAAAAACCGGTCCAACCAGATCCATCTACGGGCCAAGAAAGGAAGCTCCAGTGAGAACCGCAATGCAAAAAATATCCGAACATCGCGGCACACCTACGTACAGGGGCGCCGCACATCCCCTATGTTTCACTGATGAGGTACTGTATCATGAATTTCCAGCGCGGTTCAAGCCCGTAAACATAGAAGCATACAACGGAACAACAGACCCTGGAGTCTGGATCGAGGATTATATCCTCCACATACACATGGCCAGAGGAGATGACCTTCACGCCATAAAATACTTACCCCTTAAGCTCAAAGGGCCAGCCCGACATTGGCTTAAAAGCCTTCCCGAAAACACCATAGGAAGTTGGGAAGAGCTTGAGGATGCTTTCTGGGCAAATTTTTGAGGGACCTATGTCCGACCTCCGGTTGCAGACGATCTGAGTCATATAACTCAACAACCCAGAGAGTCAGCCTGGAAACTCTGGAACAGATTTCTTACTAAAAAGAATCAGATAGTCGACTGTCCGGACGCCGAAGCCCTAGCAGCTTTCAAACATAGCGTCCGAGACGAATGGCTCGCCAGACACCTCGGCCAAGAAAAGCCAAGAACAATGGCCGCATTAACAAGCCTCATGACCCGCTTTTGCGCAGGAGAAGATAGCTGGTTGGCGAGAAGCAGCACCAGCGACCTGAGTACATCCAAACTCAGAGATGGAAACTGGAAACCGCGCCGTAACAAAGAACAACGTCGGATCAAAGATAACAGCCCGATGAGCACGGCAGTCAACGCCGGATTCAAAAGCTCTCGGCAAAATTAGAAAAAGCCACCCCCCCAAAGATCACAGGGATGAGCTATCGAACCTCAACAAAATCTTGGACAAAATATGTCAAATCCACAGTACTCCCGGGAGACCTGCAAACAGAGATTGTTGGGTCTTCAAGCAGTCCAGCAAACTCAACGCTGAACACGAGGGGCTCGACACACCAAGCAAGGATGACGACGCACCCCACAAGTAGAACACCGGAGAACAAAAGAAGTTCCCACAAGAAGTCAAAACAGTAAATTCACTTGAGGTGACAAAAGGGAAAAACAGAACTGCGCCTACAAAGATACACGCCATACGGACTGCCCCATAGGAGCACTGCCACTGGTTGTTACAACCAATCACCTTTGATCATCAGGATTACTCCAGAGCTATCCGGAACGCAGGCTGGACTGCTTTGGTCTTGCATCCGGTTATTGACGGACTCCAATTTACAGAAGTCCTAATGGACGGCGGAGTGACCTAAACCTATTATATGAAGACACAATCCGCAAACTGGGGGCAAACCCAGCAATAATTCACCATGGCAACACTTCCTTTCAAGGAGTCACGCTGGGCCTAGATACCCAGAGTATGGGTTCCCTTTCGTTAGAAGTCATGTTCGGCTCACCCAACAACTTTCGAAGCAAAAATCCAACCTTCCACATCACCCCATTCATAAGTTGCTATCAAGCGCTACTGGGACGTGAAGCTTTCGCCCGCTTTAACGCAATACCGCATTATGCATCCCTTACACTTAAAATGCCCGGTCCATGAGGCATCATCTCATTAAAGGGAAGTATCAATCGATCCCCGAAGTACGGATAATGGTGCGGCCACCTTGACAGCCGCACACTAATCCAGCTTTACTACCCCGGACACGGCTCGACGAGTCCGGCGTAAACATACAAAGGCTTAATAGCCGCATAATCCTGTACAAGGGACTCCGCGTGTTTACACCAGGAGACAATACAGCTCAATTTTACTCGTGTCTCTATATTATATTTTGTTTATTTTAATTTCTCGCATGATTATTTTTCACTAAGTTCCTCTCTTTCGTAGACGAACACCGTGCTACGCCCGTCCAGGATACGGCACAACGGAGACACATGCGCAAACATGCAGTAGGGACCCGTTTTAAGGATTCTTTTCAGATTAAGACCCTGCGTAAACCTTTTTTACTGTCTCTTGTCGATAAAATCCCCCGGTTTTTGCTATAACCGAGGAGGAGGCTGGCGTCTTGGCATGTGGCCACGCCAGAATTTTGCGCGTTCCTGGGCACCAGGGGCTTCTTACCAAGGGCTTTTGTTCGGCCCATTTTCATAAAGAGCGAATACCTTAGGGAGTGTTCGGCGTCGCGAGTTTGGCCTTATATGCATCAGCTCCGAATCATGTCTTGGTCAAATGTTGGGTTTGCCCGGCTCCTGTGTTTTGCTACCTTATGTTCCGCTCTATCGGCTAAGGCGGCACCAGGAGAACTACTGCGATTGTGCCCCGGTTCGGCCAGGCGAGCACCTCAGTAGAGAAAGCCGAAAACTGACTGTCATGATATAGCGAGAGACTGGTCAACCACTCAATGACTTTCGGAATCTTTAGGATTCCTCCGCATTAACAAAGGGCCGCTTCCCGGTCAGGCACACACGCGCCCCGAATTTGGGCGAGCGCGGTGCCCCTAGGGGCTATTAAGTAGCCCACTGTCAAACTCCTATGGCTAAGTGAAAGTGATAAAGCATTATAGTCCGGTTGCCTAGTTCGCTGCGCTATCACCTCCTTTATAGGACCAAGACGTTGGATTAAGTGTGAAAAGGCGCCTTTTTGCAAACACCCCTGCATTATATGCATGGGGGCTGAAGCCAACGACTGGCATCTTTCAGGTTATATACCCATATACATTAACGGCCGCACAGGAGGCATTATATTTCATGCAAGCACAAGTATAAAAAGCTTTTATATTCTATCAAAATATTTGTTCTACAATAGCACATGCCATTCGAACACAACATCCTTCAAGCACTGCGCCTCTATTAAACAAGAGCCCTGCAGAACTTCCCCAAAGTAGTGCTTGGCAGGTACTCGGCTTTTGTCCGAATCCTGGGATGCAACAACATTGGCCTTCATATCCGCCCAGTATGTTTTGACACGGGCAAGAGCCATCTGAGAACCCTCTATGCACGCCGACCTGTTCATTGCATCAACATGCGGCATAGAACCAAGGAACTGCTGCACCAAGCTAAAATAACTCTTCGGCTCTGGCTCTTCCGGCCACAGACGACTCGCAACATACCTCATGGCGAGTCCGGATAACCTGTTCAGCTCCGCCTAGGCAGCCAAGCGGTCGGATACCGAAAGTGGGCGTTCTGGATTGTGGAACTGCGACCAAAAAAGTTCTTCCAATTCATCTACACCTCAACCCCGAAAGTGTTCGGTCGCGTCTGCCACACTCGCTGCCAAATCCAGATAAGTGTTTTCCGCACTCCACTGCCGGTCTAACGGAGCATACTTAGGATCCCCGAACTTCATCCGCAGCATATAGGGCTTTCCAGCCGTGATATCTCCGGCCTGACGTAGCTCCTCCTTCATAGCTCTCAGTGCAGAGCGAGTATCCTTGGCCTCGGCAGTGATCTTTTCAAGGTCCTTTTGAGCCGCCCTATCTTCTTGTTCAAGAAATTTATAGCGGTCGACAGCATCCTTCAATTTTATAGCCATCTCGGCTATTACTTTCTTGCTCTGGCGGTGAGCAGCCTGTTCGGCTTTTAGCTCTTCAGCCGCCTTAACGGCAGCCGCATCACTTTTCCTTGCTTGCTCCTTGGCTCGGGCAAGTTCCGCCCGAAGGTTCTCCACGGCAGCACCACCATCTACATTAAGCACATATCTTATAAGGCACGAGCATCGAACTCCTCTTATCAGATGCCTTTGGAACATACCTTGTGCCTCGTCTAGCCACTTATTTACAAGCGCGATGTTGGCATCTACTATGTCAAGTTGTCGCTTTAGCTCGGCAGATTCATCAGTCCGGCTAGCCACCGAACGCCTCGCCACCTTCATAAAAAAGGTGACATATTATACCTGGGGGTTATGATCCTCTGTGCGCCGTCACTTTTGACAACACACAGAGTCTCAGGGGCTACTATTTATACAGGGCGCATTTTATATATGCGGCTCTACCAAAAGGTACACCTTTTCACGTACCTCAAAGCCTGTCAGTAAACTCCTGGCGGCCTCGTACAATCTGCTTTCCACAGATGAAATCCTTCCAATCACCATGTTCTTTAACATACGGTGTTCTTTTGAGATGGATGCTTGCCCGAGCAGATCCTTCAGTCCCTCCGACCGCGCACCAGAGGGTGCCGGACTAGCCTGACGATCTTTTTCAGGGTCCGGACTTGGAGAAACCCTTCGAGAAGACACCTCGGGGTCGCCTGCCTTGTAAGACGGTGCAGCTAGGGGAGGCGTTTCGCTCTCCATCATCTCCGGACGAAGATCCCCTAAAGATGAGCTCTACTGAGAAGGGTTGAGATCCGAACTGCAAGGTAATATTTCGGTTATCTTCCTCAGAAATAAAACAGGAATGTCACTCATTTTGGAACCCCTCTCTTTACTTACGGCTCGGGGGAGAGCTGATCCCCTTGGGGGCGCAATGCGGCCGGGGCATTCTCCGGCGCCAGATCCTCTGGCGAAGATTTCTTCCACCGTTTTGAGGCCATCCCCTCCGGGTCTTCAGAGGCAGTCCTTTTCTTTCCCTGGTTGGGGGAATTCTCTATTCCTCCCTTCCTGACAGCCTCCTTCACGGAGGCGGTAGCTCCTTGGTTCCCCTCTTCGCCTTCTGCCGAAAGCACAATCTCCAGCATCCTGGTTAACATGGGATCCGGCGCGGTCTCAGGGAGGGTGGCTGGACACCTGATAAGCTTTGCCTTCGCTATCCACTCCTGTTCAAAGGATAGCACTGTTAAGGGCAATTTTATGATGAAAATACGGATGGCGTGTCCAAATACGGGGCTACTTACTTGAGCATCCGGGCGATTGCAGCTCAGACCTGCGTCCTCGGACGAGTCCGGACACCTTGCTTGTGATCCGAAGAACAATTTGTACATCTCCACGGGCATCGTGCCCATAAAGTGTTGGAGGACTCGCGGTCCCTCCGGATTAAATTCCCACAGGCGGAGAGGGCGATGTTTGCAGGGCAGCATGCGGTGAATCAACATAACTTGCGCCACTACGGTCAAGTTGATATCTCTTTCTAGGAGATCTCGAATGCGGTCCTGCAGCAAGGGCACATCTTTGGACGGCCCCCAGATAAGTCCTTCATTGACCCATGACGCTAGCCGTGGTGGGGGACCCGAGAAAAAAGTAGGTGGCGCCACCCATGTGGTGCCCCTGGGGGCTGTGATGTAAAACCAGTCCCGTTGCCATAAGCCGAACTCCTCTTGGAAAGAGCCCTCGGGCCATGGAGCGTCGGCCATCTTGCTTATGATAGCTCCTCCGCACTCAGCGTGCTTCCCCTCGATCATCTTCGGTTCCACCTTGAAGGTTCTAAGCCACAATCCGAAGTGAGGAGTAATATGGAGGAAGGCCTCACACACGACAATGAACGATGAGATTTGGAGGATGGACTCTAGGGCTAAGTCGTGAAATTCCAGCCCGTAATAAAACATAAGCCCCCTCATGAAGGGATCAATCGGGAAGCCTAGCCCCCGAAGGAAGTGAGATGTGAACACCACGCTCTCACCGGGTTGGGGAGTGGGAATGGCCTGCCCTTGAGCAGGTAGCCTATGCGAGATTTTGCCGGTTAGATACCTGGCATCTCTCAGCTTTCGCACGTCTTCTTCCGTAACGGAGGAAGGCATCCACCAGCCTTGAAGGTCGGAGCCGGACATCATCGAAGGTCCGAAGCGCCTCAAACTGGAGCTTTGGGTGTTGGAACTCGAGGTGAGGGGCGGATTCGATTGAATTGAAAAGTAAGGAGTCGAGCCTTGGTCTCTTTATAAAGAGGTTGAATACCAAGAGCCCTCCCCGTAACCGTTTGGGTCTCCCTTTCAATTAGGGAGTCATACCAAAGGCACGGTTGGGTTACCCACGCTCGTATTGATGAAAATCCCGGAATAAGGGGACACGATCTCTGCCTTGACGAGACGTGCCAAGGAAACCGCCTCGCTAAACATGCTGAGGTGGAACAGTAAAACGATTCGAATAAAGGCTTGGCCGTGGCGTGATGTCATGCTGCAGAATACGTCAGCAGATTAGATTTGTGCAGATATTATTCTCTCTATGGTGGTATGTGGAACTTATTTTGCAGAGCCGGACACTATCCTTGTGTTCAGCATCTTCTATGAAGTATTCGGAGGAGGAACCCGCCTTGTAATGCCGAAGACAATTTGCGCGCCGGACTCGTCGTCATTGAAGCCTGGTTCAGGGGATACTGAGGGAGTCATGGATTACGGGGTGTTCGGATGGCCAGACTATGACCTTTGGCCGGACTCCCGGACTATGAAGATACAAGATTGAAGACTTCGTCCCGTGTCCGGATAGGACATTCCTTGGCGTGGAAGGCAAGCTTGGCGATATGATATGAAGCTCTCCTCCCATTGTAACTGACTTTATGTAACCCTAGCCCTCTCCGGTGTCTATATAAACCAGAGAGTTTTAGTCCGTAGGACGAACAACAATCATACCATACGCTAGCTTCTAGGGTTTAGCCTCTCTGATCTCGTGGTAGATCAACTCTTTTATTACCTATATCATCAATATTAATCAAGCAGGAGTAGGGTTTTACCTCCATCGAGAGGGCCCGAACCTGGGTAAAAACATCGTGTCCCTTGTCTCCTATTACCATCCGCCTAGACGCACAGTTCGGGACCCCCTACCCGAGATCCGCCGGTTTTGACACCGACACTCCTCCTCCTTGGCGGCAAGCTGCTCCTTGAGCTCCCGGTACTTGCCCAGGAGACGGTTGAAGGCGCCAACCTGGTAGGCGTCGAGTTGCTAAAGAGAGCAGAAATCAATACAAGGTCAACGCTCCAAAGATTTGACCCAACTACTGCGTAGTTGGCCCGAATCTCGGGGGCTACATGATACGTCTCCAACGTATCTATAATTTTTGATTACTCCATGCTACTTTGTCTACTGTTTTGGACTATATTGGGCTTTATTTTCCACTTTTATATTATTATTGGGACTAACCTATTAACCGGAGGCCCAGCCCAGATTTGTTGTTTTATGCCTATTTCAGTGTTTCGAGGAAAAGGAATATCAGACGGAGTCAAAACGGAACGAAATCAACTGGAGAAGTTATTTTTGGAAGGAAAGCCACCCGATGGACTTGGAGTGCACGTCAGGAGATACAGGAGGTGCTCACGAGGGTGGGGGGCACCCCCCTGGCCGCGCCCCTGCCTTGTGGGACCCCCGTAGCTCCACCGACGTACTTCCTGCACCCATATATACCTACGTACCCAAAAACTTCTGGAACAGAACCTAGATCGAGAGTTCCGCTGCCGAGAGCCTCCAGAGCCACAAAAAACCAATCGGGACCCTGTTCCGGCACCCTGCCGGAGGGGGATCCCATCACCGGAGGCCATCTTCATCATCCCGGCGCTATCCATGACGAGGAGGGAGTAGTTCACCCTCAGGGCTGAGGGTATGTACCAGTAGCTATGTGTTTGATCTCTCTCTTGTGTTCTCTCTCGTGTTCCCTCTATGGCACGATCTTGATGTATCCCGAGCTTTGCTATTGTAGTTGGATCTTATGATGTTTCTCCCCCTCTACTCTCTTCTGATGAATTGAGTTTCCCCTTTGAAGTTATCTTATCGGATTAAGTCTTTATGAGAACACTTGATGTATGTCTTGCCGTGATTATCTGTGGTGACAATGGGATATCATGTGCCACTTGATGTATGTTTTGGTGACCAACTTGCGGGTTCCACCCATGAACCTATGCATAGGGGTTGGCACACGTTCTTGACTCTTCATTAGTAGCTTTGGGGCACTCTTTGAAGTACTTTTATGTTGGTTGGATGAATCTGAGATTATGTGACGCATATCGTATAATCATGCCCACGGATACTTGAGGTGACAATGGAGTATCTAGGTGACATTAGGGTTTTGGTTGATTTGTGTCCTAAGGTGTTATTCTAGTATGAACTCTATGATGGATTGAGCGGAAAGAATAGCTTTATGTTATTTTACTACAAACTCTTGAATAGATAGAACAGAAAGGATAACTTTGAGGTGGTTTCGTACCCTACCATAATATCTACGTTTGTTCTCCGCTATTAGTGGCTTTGGAATGACTCTTTGTTGCATTTTGAGGGCATGTTATATGATCAATCTATGTTATTATTGTTGAGAGAACTTGCACTAGTGAAAGTATGAACCCTAGGCCTTGTTTCCTATCATTGCAATACCGTTTACGCTCACTTTTACCACTCGCTACCTTGCTGTTTTTATAATTTCAGATTACAAATACCTTTATCCACTATCTATTTTGCACTTGTATCTTCATCTCTTCGCTGAACTAGTGCACCTATACAATTTACCATTGTATTGGGTGTGTTGGGGACACAAGAGACTCTTTGTTATTTGGTTGCAGGGTTGTTTGAGAGAGACCATCTTCATATTACGCCCCCTACGGATTGATAAACCTTAGGTCATCCACTTGAGGGAAATTTTCTACTGTCCTACAAACCTATGCACTTGCAGGCCCAACAACGTCTACAAGAAGAAGGCTGTGTAGTAGACATCAAGCTCTTTTCTGGCGCCGTTGCCGGGGAGGCTAGGTAAAGGCTACTCACACTCCGTCACTAAGCTCTTCTTTTGGTGAGGTGAGTGCTTGAAGGTATATCTTTAGATCTTGCAATCGAATCTTTTTGTTTCATGTTTTAGCATTAGTTTATTTATAAAACAAAACTACAAAAAAATGGAGTTAAGTTTGTCTCATACGCTTCATCTTTTTAATATCTTTCGTGAGTATGATGGAAAAGAAAATTGTGCTCAAGTGCTAGAAGAAGAATTACATAGAATGCTTGGCATGAAATATGTGAGTGATGAGCATGATTGCAATGTTGTTAGTATGAATTCCTTAAATATCCATGATACTAATGATATGCAAAGCCACAAGCTTGGGGAAGCTATGTTTGATGAAGATGATATTTTTTGTCCCCCAAGCTATGATGAGCAAAATTACTATGATGAAAGCATGCCTCCTATCTATGATGATTATTGTGATGATACGTATTCTTTAAAGAATAATGATAACCATGAAACTTGTCATCTTGATCTTAATTTTCAATCATATGATAGTTATTTTGTTGAGTTTGCTCCCACTATTATTCATGAGAAGAATCTTGCTTATGCGGAGAGTAGTAAATTTTCTATGCTTGTAGATCATGAAAAGAATGCTTTAGGTGCTGGTTATATTGTTGAATTCATTCATGATGCTACTGAAAATTATTATGAGGGAGGAACATATGCTTGTAGGAATTGCAATAATATCAAGTTTCCTCCCTATGTGCTTAAATTCTTGAGGCTATGCTTGTGTTACCTTCCTATGCTAGTTGATTATTGTTCCCATAAGTTGTTTTCTCACAAAATCCCTATGCATAGGAAGTGGGTTAGACTTAAATGTGCTAGCCATATTCTTCATGATGCTCCCGTTATGTTTCAATTCTTATCTTTTATGTGAGCATCATTGTCATCATCATGCCTAGCTAGAAAGGCATTAAAGAAAAGCGCTTGTTGGGAGACAACCCAATATTTACCCTTACTGTTTTTGTGTGTCCACATGATTATGCTACTGTATTAATCATGTTTTATAGCTTTTGTTTCAATAAAGTGCCAAGTAGAACCTTTGGGAAGAGTTGGGTGAAGTTTATGTGATCTTGCTGTAGAAAACAGAAACTTTTGCACTCACGAGAATGGCTGCCATTGTTTACTGGAGAGTGATTTTAGGTTGATTATTTTTGCATATGATTAACAGACAAATTGCTCAAGTCCAGAAATTTATTTCATAATTTTTGGGTTTTCATAAGTATACGTTTTATACAGATTACTACAGACTGTTCTGTTTTTGACAGATTCTGTTTTCATTGTGTTGTTTGCTTATTTTGATGCATCTATGGCTAGTATTAAGTGGTATGAACCATAGAGATGTTAGAATACAGTAGATATTACACCAATATTAATTTAGAATGAGTTCATTACAGTACCTAAGTGGTGGTTTTATTTTCTTATACTAACGGAGCTTACGAGTTTTGTTTTGAGTTTTATGTGGTTGAAGTTTTCAAGTTTTGGGTAAGATTTCGATGGACTATGGAATAAGGAGTGACAAGAGCCTAAGATTTGGGATGACCAAGGAACCCCAAGGTAATATTCAAGGACAAACAAGCAACTAAGCTTGGGGATGCCCCGGAAGGCATCCCCTCTTTCGTCTTCGTTCATTGGTAACTTTACTTGGAGCTATATTTTTATTCACCACATGATATGTGTTTTGCTTGGAGCGTCATTTTATTTTGTTAGTTTTTGCTTTCTGTTAGTTAGAATAATGTTTTTCATCTTTAGGTTCAATAAAAATGTCCAGGATAGCCTTTGCCATGCTTATTTTGCTTGTTTGCATGTTGCTGTTTGAAAACAGAAAGTTTACCGCTGTTGCAAAAATTCCCTAGAAAATTCAGAGAATGGTCTAATGTGGAATATTTTTGCATATTAAGCTCTGATAAATTTATTACAGTGCGAATTTTAGTTCATAATTTTTGGAGTCAGGTAAGTATTGTTACTCTTGCATTCTTTACAGACTGTACTGTTTTGGCAGATTGCTGTTATGGTTGCATTGTTTGCATATGTTTGTTTGTTTAATGATTCTATTTGAGGATAGGAGTATTAAATATGCAAAGGCATTTAGTATTCCATGTTGAATAATAATTTTAGTGATTTGTTACAGTAGAAGATGATAAGGTTTTGCATTGGTTTATACTAACCTATCTCACGAGTTCTTGTTGAGTTTGTTGTGAATGAAGCTTTTGATAAAAAGAAGAGAAACCATGATATGAGAGGAATTAAGGAGACACAAAAGTTCAAGCTTGGGGATGCCCAAGGCACCCCAAGATAATATTTCTAGAAGTCTCAAGCATCTAAGCTTGGGGATGCCCCAGTAGGCATCCCACCTTTCTTCTTCAACAATCATCGGTTAGTATCGGTTGAGCCTAAGTTTTTGCTTCTTCACATGAGTTGTGCTATCCTTGCAATGTCATTTTATTTTGTTTTGCTTGATGTTTGAATAAGATACCAAGATCTGAAATTCTTTAATGAGAGAGATCCATACATGATTTGGAATTTGCTAGAATACTCTATGTGCTTCACTTATATCTTTTGAGCGTGATAATTTTTGCTCTAGTACTTCACTTAGATCTTTTAGAGCACAGTGGTGGATTTGTTTTAAAGAAACTATTTGATCTCTCATGCTTCACTTAGATTATTTTGAGAGTCGTTAATAGCATGGTAATTTGCTTAATGTTAATATACTTGGTATTCAAGATATGTGAAACTTTCTTTTGAGTGAATTGAATACTAAGATAAGTTTGATGCTTGATAATTGTTTTGAGATATGGAGGTGATAATATCAAAGTCGTGCTAGTTGGGTGATTATGAATTTGAGAAATACTTGTGTTAAAGTTTGCAAGTCCCGTAGCATGCACATATGGTTAAAGTTGTGTAACAAATTTGAAACATGAAGTGTACCTGGCTTGTGCATCCTTTTGAGTGGCGGTCGGGGACGAGCGATGGTCTTTTCCTACCAATCTATCCCCCTAGGAGCATGCGCGTAGTACTTGATTTTTGATGACTTCTAAATTTTTGCAATAAGTATATGAGTTCTTTTGACTAATGTTGAGTCCATGGATTATACGCACTCTCACCTTTCCATCTTTGCTAGCCTCTTCGGTACCGTGCATTGCCCTTTCTCACCTTGAGAGTTGGCGCAAACTTCACCGGTGCATCCAAACCCCGTGATACGATACGGTCTATCACGCATAAACCTCCTTATATCTTCCTCAAAACAGCCACCATACCTACCTATTATGGCATTTCCATAGCCATTCCGAGATATATATTGCCATGCAACTTTCATCATCATCATGACATACATTACTTTTGTCATATTGCCATTGCATGATCATGTAGTTGATATCGTATTTGTGGCAAAGCCACCATGCATTATTTTTTCATACATGTCACTCTTGATTCATTGCACCATCCTGGTACACCGCCGGAGGCATTCATATAGAGTCATATCTTGTTCTAAGTTTCAAGTTGTAATCCTTGTGTTGTAATCAATAGAAGTGTGATGATCATCATTGTTAGAGCATTGCCCAAAAAAAAAGAGGAAGGCCAAAAAGAAAAAAAGAAAGGCCCAAAAAAAATTAAAAATTTAAATAAAAAGGGCAATGCTACTATCTCTTTTTCCACACTTGTGCTTCAAAGTAGCACCTTGTTCTTCATGTAGTGAGTCTCATAAGTTGTCCTTTTTGTACTAGTGGGAATTTTTCATTATAGAACTTGGCTTGTATATTCCTACGATGGGCTTCCTCGGATGCCCTAGGTCTTCGTGAGCAAGCAAGTTGGATGCACACCCACTACTTTTCTTTTGTTGAGCATTCATAGCTCTAGTGCATCCGTTGCATGGCAATCCCTACTCCTCATGTTGACATCAATTGATTGGCACCTCCATAGCCCTTTGATTAGCCTCATCAACGTGAGACTTTCTTTTTTTGGTCTTCTCCACACAATCCCCATCATCATGTTCTATTCCACCCATAGTGCTATATCCATGGCTCACGCTCATGTATTGCGTGAAAGTTGAAAAGTTTGAGATTATTTAAGTATGAAACAATTGCTTGGTTTGTCATCGGGGGTATAGAAGTTGGGAACATCTTTGTGTGACCAAAATGAAGCATAGCCTAACTATATGATTTTGTAGGGATGAACTTTGTTTTGCCTTGTTATTTTGAGAAGACATGATTGCTTTGATTAGTATGCTCGAAGTATTATATTTTTGTGTCAATATGAACTTTTGTCTTTAATCTTTCGGATCTGAATATTCATATCACAATTAAGAAGATTTACATTGAAATTATGCCAAAGTACCACTCTGCATCAAAAATTCTTTTTTATCATTTACCTACTCGAGGACGAGCAGGAATTAAGCTTGGGGATGCTTGATACGTATCCAACGTATCTATAATTTTTGATTACTCCATGCTACTTTGTCTACTGTTTAAAGGAAAAGGAATATCAGACGGAGTCAAAACGGAACGAAATCAACCGGAGAAGTTATTTTTGGAAGGAAAGCCACCCGATGGACTTGGAGTGCACGTCAGGAGATACGGGAGGTGCTCACGAGGGTGGGGGCGCCCCCCTTGGGTGCGGCCCCTGCCTCGTGGGACCCCCGTAGCTCCACCGACGTACTTCCTGCACCCATATATACCTACGTACCCAAAAACTTCCGGAACAGAACCTAGATCAGGAGTTCCGCCGCCGAAAGCCTCCAGAGCCACGAAAAACGAATTGGGACCCTGTTCCGGCACCCTGCCAGAGGGGGATCCCATCACCGGAGGCCATCTTCATCATCCCGGTGCTATCCAGGACGAGGAGGGAGTAGTTCACCCTCGGGCTGAGGGTATGTACCAGTAGCTATGTGTTTGATCTCTCTCTCGTGTTCTCTCTCGTGTTCCCTCTATGGCACGATCTTGATGTATCCCGAGCTTTGCTATTGTAGTTGGATCTTATGATGTTTCTCCCCCTCTACTCTCTTGTGATGAATTGAGTTTCCCCTTTGAAGTTATCTTATCAGACTGAGTCTTTATGAGAACACTTGATGTATGTCTTGTCGTGATTATCTGTGGTGACAATGGGATATCATGTGCCACTTGATGTATGTTTTGATGACCAACTTGCGGGTTCCACCCATGAACCTACGCATAGGGGTTGGCACACGTTCTTGACTCTCCGTTAGTAGCTTTGGGGCACTCTTTGAAGTACTTTTATGTTGGTTGGATGAATCTGAGATTATGTGACGCATATCGTATAATCATGCCCACGGATACTTGAGGTGACAATGGAGTATCTAGGTGACATTAGGGTTTTGGTTGATTTGTGTCTTAAGGTGTTATTCTAGTATGAACTCTATGATGGATTGAGCGGAAAGAATAGCTTTATGTTATTTTACTACGAACTCTTGAATAGATAGAACAGAAAGGATAACTTTGAGGTGGTTTCGTACCCTACCATAATATCTACGTTTGTTCTCCGCTATTAGTGGCTTTGGAGTGACTCTTTGTTGCATTTTGAGGGCATGTTATATGATCAATCTATGTTATTATTGTTGAGAGAACTTGCACTAGTGAAAGTATGAACCCTAGGCCTTGTTTCCTATCATTGCAATACCGTTTACGCTCACTTTTACCGCTCGCTACCTTGCTGTTTTTATAATTTCAGATTACAAATACCTTTATCCACTATCTATTTTGCACTTGTATCTTCATCTCTTCGCCGAACTAGTGCACCTATACAATTTACCATTGTATTGGGTGTGTTGGGGACACAAGAGACTCTTTGTTATTTGGTTGCAGGGTTGTTTGAGAGAGACCATCTTCATATTATGCCTCCTACAGATTGATAAACCTTAGGTCATCCACTTGAGGGAAATTTTCTACTGTCCTACAAACATGTGCACTTGCAGGCCCAACAACGTCTACAAGAAGAATGTTGTGTAGTAGACATCACTACACCGAGTGGGTGTGCTAGTGCGCCCCCACAAAGGAGAAATCATGAAGAAGAAGAAGAAGAAGCTTACCAGAACGGCACGCTCCAGGTCACGCGTCCACTCCACCTCGGCCTGGGCGAAGGCCTCGAGCCGGTCCGTCCGGCCGTGCAGGCAGCGTCTAACAACGTCTATTGCCGCCTCTTCCTGGGTCTGAGGCCCGAAGACCACAGCGTCCCCGCCCCAAGCCGGCTGCGGCGCGGCGGCCCGGCGTCCTCTCTGCCGGATCGCCAAGGCGTGCTCCCTGCTGGCCACTCCCGACGCGGTTGACGCCTCCTCCGATGCCCGCTCCGGCGCTGTCAGCGACCCGGACGCCGGGACTCCCTGTGTCTCCGCCTCCGACCCGTCGGCGCCTCGTGGTGCCTCCTCCAGCACCGGCGGTGCCTCGCGGGCTGCTGTCCGCAGCGCCTCCTCCAAGATGGCGCCGCCTCTACCGCCATCAGCCCCCACTCACTCGATAATGTCAACCCATGGCGGGGTGTCATCCTCCACGTCCACGACCTCCCGGTCAAGGACTACCACCTCAACCCGGCCCTCGCGGCGCGCTCCCTCACCGACGACGGCTCGAAGACCATCGCCGCCACCACCGTGCCCTCCGGCATCTCGCGCCAGGCCGGCTCCGTGCCGGCTCGCGCCCATGCCGCCGCCACATCGGTCCAAGCCTGGATCGACACCGCCTCCAGCTCCGCCTCGACCCTGTTACTATCAAGCCAGGCCAAGCCCTCGATGTCATTCGGGTCCAGGCTGAGGTCCGAGTCGGCCCACCCCTCAACCTCGCCCTGGTCGACGAGGTCGGACTGGCTCCTGCGGAACGCGGTCCCTTCGGCGACCGCGACATTCGCCGCCGCCCTCGCCAACGCGATTGGCGACCTACAGAAGAAGAAGACGGAATGAGCAAAAAGAAACAAGGCCGGCGTGACAAGTCCAGACGCGCATAGGAGATGAAGCTTACCCCGACAAGACCAGGACCGGAGTTGGCCTCTGGTCGCGCCTCCTCTTAGCCGGCCTCCCGGCCTCGGCCGGTTCCTCCGTGCGCTTAGGGGGCCGGGGCCACGGCGTGACACTGTCCTTTCCATGCTGGCGGCTCGGCGCCGCCCCACACGACGACCTGGCTCCGCCCATGTCGCCGCCTCCCCCGCCCAACGCCACTGCTCCAATAACTAGCGTCAACATCGCCTGTGCCGTACCTCGGTCAACAACTCAAGATACATGAAGAAAAATACAAAACTTACCTGTGCGGTGCCCAGCGCCGGCGTCGGATTCAGCTTCCTCCTGTGCGCCTCGTGCTGTGGGCCCCTCTGGTGCCATCGACGCCACCTGCGATGGAGCCCGGGCGTAAGGATGGCGGCTCGCGTTCAGAAGCACCTCCCTTTTCGCGTCAGGGCGGACGAGAAGGTGCGCAACAGCAAAGTAAGGCGACCAGACACTCACCTGTGGTGCCGGGTTCGATTTGCTGTACGTAACCTTGCCGAGACGCTAGTCCTCCCCAAGGTTGGCCTTGGAGATGTCGTTCACGCGGTGTGAAATCTGCTCCGCTGTCAGCCGCGCCGACCCCATGCGGTTGGTGTCTTGAAGGCCCCCCATCTCGCCGATGAGGAAGGAGCGCCACTGTAGCGGGAGGACCTGGCGCATGATGAATGCGGCGATGAGGTCGTTGCCGGACAGCCCCTCCCACGTCCTCATCACCGTCACCCGCTCGCCGAGATTGAGAATCTCCTGCGACGGGCGCCTGAGCGAGTAGCTCAAGTTCATCTTCGCCCACGGCGGCGCGATGGCGAAGGACGGAAGGTTGATGCGGTCGGCACATAGGTTGCGGACGTAGAAGAAGGAGTTCTGCTATTTCCTGGCAGAATCTTCGAGCGGGATCTTGGGGAAGTCCGCCCCCGGCCGCTTTGAGATGACGGCAGCACCACAATCGGTGAACTCTCCGGCCGATGGGTCCTGCTGCTTTAGGGAGAAGAAGCGCGCCTAGAGGTCGATCATGGGCTCGACCCCCAGGTTCCCCTCACAAAGGGTGACGAAGTCGGAGAGCTGGACGATGGCGCCGGCGCCAAGATGATGCGGCTAAAGCCCGAAGAACTCCAAGAATGTGCGGAAGAAGGCGCTCGCCGGCAGTCCAAACCCGCGCTCGAAGTGCGTGAGGAAGACCACGCGCTCCGACTCCTCGGGCTGCGGCCTCTGCTCACTGCACGACAGACGAACGGCGACATCCGTCTCCCGCGGCAGGCACCGCGATGCTCAAAGATGGGCAATGTCCTCGATAGTGACATTCGAGCCCATCCAAGAGCCCGACGGTAGGGCCATGAGCGGAGGAAGAAGAAAGAAGATGGATGATAGAGAAGTTCTGCTCGGGGCAGGAGGCGCTGCAGTGCGTCTGTTGCAAAGAGCAGGGCAAGAGCAAGGGGCAGGAAGGCACGAGCGAGAATGATGTCCGCCGCCCCTGCTCCCCGATTTATAGCCCTCGGTTTGAACGTGGGGGAGTGGGATTGTCTGCATGCACCCTTTCCACTACCCTGCAATAAGTGTGCATGTACACACACAGTAACTGTCTGGGGAAGGGCAACCGGCCCTCGGATGCCGCAATAAATCCGCACGCGTGGGCCAAGGGTGTGCGGTGGCGGGCCCCAGCCCGTCGCCCAGTCCCATCACGCGTGTGGCCCGTCAGCCCCTCCGACTCCCGGGCACCACGTGGTGCCCATGCAAAAACCGAGGGATTGCCCCAAGATTCGATGGACTCCTCGGTTCCCGCCACCGCCGGGGTGCCGCGACCCGGCTTCCGAGAAAACCGGCACACAGTGGGTGTTGCCGGACCCGACGCTCGCAGAATTCGCCTTGCTCAAGGGGGAAACTGCGAAGGCCCACTCATCCGAAGACGGCGAACCTTCACAGCTTCGGGGACTACTGTCGGGGGGATGAACCCCGAGCAGGCACCGAAACCTGGATCCTTTTCAAAAACAGCATGGCCCGCATTGCCCCTCAAACCGGCACGCGCCTGGCCGGGTCGCTCGACCCGGCAAGGCCCGCAACCGGCCAAGCTCTCCGACTCGACAAGGCACGTCGACCCGGCCTCAACAACTGGCATGAGACAACCAAGCCCGGCGCAACCAAGGCTTCCCCAACAAGCTGGCCCCACTCGTGGCGTGCTCTGCAATCCAGCCGCGGGCCACCTCTTGTCCCATCTAGGCCGTACGATGGGACGAGACTTCAATCACCGATGACCAAGACAACAGTGCCCCCACCCATGCCTATGGTCAGCCGGAGCGTGGAAACAGTGCCCCTCACCTGCCCGCTGACCAAGGCTAGCGTGGCAATAGTGCCCCCGCCCTCGCCGCTGACAACAGCAAGCGGCGTCCTGACGGGGCATCACTGTGCACGACTCGACTTGTCCTCACCCTAACGATCGACAAGACGATGCATAGTCCTCCTAGGCATGCGTGGACCGCACCTAGGGGAACCCGGCGAACCACAGGCCCCCGGAGGGACCCAACCCGGGTTCCCGGACGCTGACAACCCGGACCCACCGACTCACAATATTACCATTGTATCCTTGGGGGTTGGTCTATAAAACCCCCAGGAGCCCACGCATATACGGACATGTGATGTATGTAGAGAATAGTTGCAAGTAAGCAGCTAGCCACCGAAACAGCCACCCTAGAGAGAAGGGGCAGCCCAAGCCTTGGCCAGCTCCCTTCCTCTCCCATACAGCTCTAGGAGCGACATTGTACTATCGAACATCAAACTACACTCGGCAGGACTAAGGGTATTATCTCTCCGGAGAGCCTCAAACCTGGGTATGTCTGGCGTCCCGCGCCCGCTCATGCCAACCTTGCCTCTGGAGCCTACCAGCGCCGTCGAGCCTCCTCCTCTCTTTAGCCATCCCTTGGCATTTGCCGTGCGCCCACCATGACACTTTTTGCAGTGTGTTTGTCGAGATCCAATGAATTGCGGGTTGATGATCAAGTTTATCTATGAGAAATATTTGAATCTCCTCTGAATTCTTTTATGTATGATTTGTTATCTTTGCGAGTCTCTTCAAATTATCAGTTTGGTTTGGCCTACTAGATTGATCTGTCTTGCAATGGGAGAAGTGCTTAGCTTTGGGTGCAATCTTGCGGTGTCCTTTCCCAGTGACCGCAGGGGCAGCAAGGCACATATTGTATTGTTGCCATCGAGGATAAAAAGATGGGGTTTATATCATATTGCTTGAGTTTATCCCTCTACATCATGTCATCTTGCCTAATGTGTTAGTCTGTTCTTATGAACTTAGTACGCTAGATGCATGCTGGATAGTCAATGTGTGGAGTAATAGTAGTAGATGTAGGCAGCAGTCGGTCTACTTGTCGCAGACGTGATGCCTATATACATGATCATGCCTAGATAATCTCATAACTATGCACTTTTTTATCAATTGCTCGACAGTAATTTGTTCACCCACCGTAATACTTATGCTATCTTTGAGAGAAGCCACTAGTGAAACCTATGGCCCCCGGGTCTATCTTTTATCATATAAGTTTCCGATCTACTTTATTTTGCAATCTTTACTTTCCAATTTATATCATAAAAATACTAAAAATATTTATCTTATCTTATTATCTCTATTAGATCTCACTTTCGCAAGTGGCCGTGAAGGGATTGAAAACCCCTTTATCGCATTTGTTGCGAGGTTCCTGTTTGTTTGTGTAGGTACGAGGGACTTGTGAGGAACCTCCTACTGGATTGAAACCTTGGTTCTAAAAAACTGAGGGAAATACTTGCGTTACTTTGCTGCATCACCCTTTCCTCTTCAAGGGAAAATCAACGCAGTGATTAAGAGGTAGCAAGCAGAATTTGTGGCGCCGTTGCTGGGGAGGTCTTCGCTCAAGTCAAGACATACCAAGTACCCATCACAAACTCATCTCCCTCGCATTACATTATTTGCCATTTTCCTCTCGTTTTCCTCTCCCCCACTTCACCCTTGCCGTTTTATTTGCCCTCTCTTTCCCATTTGCCTCTCTCTTTCGCTTGCCTCTTGTGTGCTCGTGTGTTAGATCGTTTATCTTGTCGTTATGGCTAGTCCTCCTATTATTGTTAGTACTCCCGATCATGAAGTTCTCAATTTTAAACAAAGGGAGGGAGAAAATTTAAAGGATGCTTGGCATAGAATTTGCAAAGCTCAAAATAGATCTACTAGGAAGGAATCTACTTACGTTCTTCTTCGCAATTTTTATGTAGGCATTACTCCTTGGTATAGATGTATTCTTGATGCCATTACCAGAGGGAATTTCTTGGGTAGCCACACTTTTGATGCTTATAATGCTATGTTAGATTTCTTTGCTCCACCACCTCTCTTGGTTAATGGAACTGTCTTAACTCTAGAACAGGTGATGCAAAGGCTTCAAATTATTGAAAATAAAGTTGCCACTGTTGAGTTAATTGAAAATTTGGATAAAAAGATTCACAATCAAATTACCCAATATGGATCTAAGGTTGGAATTACTCTAAAAAGTTTTAAGGATAAAGAACCTATAGTTAACGAAAGAATAGATCAAGATTCTACAAGAATCGGTAAACTTGAGGATATTATTAATAAATTAGGGGCTACCTTTTCATCCGTGAAAAATACTCCAATTCCTCCTACCAAAATTGCCAAATTAATGTATGTTCCTAAAAATAAGGGTGAATCTTCTAGTAAGGAAAATGTGGATCTCAAATCAATAAGTGTTCATCCCAACTTTTTCGCTTTCATTAAGGAACCTTTTACTACAAACGAATCTCTTGATTTCTTGCCTAGGAGTTTAATCATCACTAAAAAGAAAGAAACTCCTAAGGGTTATAAGTGTTCTATTGAAGAATTGAATACCAAAGTTGGCAATACTTAGATCTATTCTCGCTTTTATGCCTAGCTAGGGGCGTTAAACGAAAGCGCTTGTTGGGAGGCAACCCAATTTTATTTTTGTTCCTTGATTTTTGCTTCTGTTTAGTAGTAAATAATTCATCTAGCCTCTGTTTAGATGTGGTTTATGTTTTAATTAGTGTTTGTGCCAAGTAGAACCTATAGGATAACCTACGGTGATATTTAATTTGATTCTGCTGAAAAATAGAAACTTTTGCACACACGAGAATAATTTTAATAAATCACAGACATGTGATTTTTAGTTGATTATTTTTGCAGTATATCAATAGACAAATTGCCCAGGACTTCCTATTTTTGTAGGATTTGTAGAGTTCCAGACGTATTCGAAAGTTACAGATTGCTACAGACTGTTCTGTTTTTGATAGATTCTGTTTTTCGTGTGTTGTTTGCTTATTTTCATGAATCTGTGGTTAGTATCGGGGGGAATGAACCATAGATAAGTTGTAGCTTAAGTGGTGTTTTTTCTTTCTTGCACTAACATAGCTTATGAGATTTCCTGTTGAGTTTTGTGTTGTGAAGTTTTCATGTTTTGGGTAAAGATTTGATGTACTATGGAATAAGGAGTGGCAAGAGCTTAAGCTTGGGGATGCCCATGTCACCCCAAGATAATTCAAGGACAACGAAAAGCCTAAGCTTGGGGATGCCCCGAAAGGCATCCCCTCTTTCGTCTTCGTCTATCGGTAACTTTACTTGGAGCTATATTTTTAGTCGCCACATGATATGTGTTTTGTTTTGCTTGGAGCGTCTTGTATGATATGAGTCTTTGCCTTTTAGTTTACCTTGCTGTACACACCTTTTGGGAGAGACACAACATGATTCAGAATTTATTATAATATTCTATGTGCTTCACTTATATCTTTTGAGCTAGATAATTTTGCTCTAGACTTATATCTTTTAGAGCATGGTGGTGGTTTAATTTTATAGAAATTATTGATCTCTCATGCTTCACTTATATTATTTTGAGAGTATTTTAGAACATCATGGTATTTGCTATGGTTATAAAATTGGTCCTAGAATGATGGGCATCCAAGTTGGGTATAATAAAAACTATCATAGAAAGTGAATTGGATGCTATGATCAATTTGATGCTTGATAATTGTTTTGATATACGAGGATGGTGATATTAGAGTCATGCGAGTGGAGTAATTTTGAATTTGAGGAATACTTGTGTTGAAGTTTGTGATTCCCGTAGCATGCACGTATGGTGAACCGTTATGTGATGAAGTTGGAGCATGATTTATTTATTGATTGTCTTCCTTATGAGTGGCGGTCGGGGATGAGCGATGGTCTTTTCATACCAATCTATCCCCTAGTAGCATGCGCGTAGTACTTTGTTTCAATAACTTGTAGATTTTTGCAATAAGTATATGAGTTCTTTATGACTAATGTTGAGTCCATGGATTATACGCACTCTCACCCTTCAACCATTGGTAGCCTCTCTTGTGTCTTGCAACTTTCGCTGGTACCATACACCCACCATATACCTTCCTCAAAACAGCCACCATACGTACCAATTATGGCATTTCCATAGCCATTCTGAGATATATTTCCATGCAACTTTCCACCATTCCATTTATTATGACACGCTCCATCATTGTCATATTGCTCTTGCATGATCATGTAGTTGACATCATATTTGTGGCAAAGCCACCTTGATAATTCTTTCATACATGTCACTCTTGATTCATTTCATATCCCGGTACACCGCCGGAGGCATCCACATAGAGTCATATTTTGTATTGAGTTGTAATTCTTGAGTTGTAAGTAAATAAAAGTGTGATGATCTTCATTATTAGAGCATTGTCCCAAGTGAGGAAAGGATGATGGAGATTATGATTCCCCCACAAGTCGGGATGAGACTTCAGACTTTATGAAAAATAGAAGAGGCAAAAGAAGCGCAAATAAAAAAAGAGAGGCCTAAGAAGGCCACAAAAATAAAAAATTTAAAAATAAAAAATGAGAGAAAAAGAGAGAAGGGACAATGCTACTATCCTTTTACCACACTTGTGCTTCAAAGTAGCACCATGATCTTCATAATAGAGAGTCTCCTATGTTGTCACTTTCATATACTAGTGGGAATTTTTCATTATAGAACTTGGCTTGTATATTCCAATGATGGGATTCCCCAAAATGCCCTAGGTCTTTGTGAGCTAGCAAGTTGGATGCACACCCACTTAGTTTATTTTGTTGATCTTTCATACACTTATAGCTCTAGTGCATCCATTGCATGGCAATCCTACTCACCCACATTGATATCTATTAATGGGCATCTCCATAGCCCATTGATACGCCTAGTTGATGTGAGACTATCTTCTCCTTTTTTGTCTTCTCCACAAGCACCATTCTATTCCACATATAGTGGTATGTCCATGGCTCACGCTCATGTATTGCGTGAAAGTTGAAAAAGTTTGAGAACATAAAAGTATGAAACAATTGTCTTGGCTTGACATCGGGGTTTTGCATGATTAAATACTTTGTGTGATGAAGATAGAGCATAACCATACTATATGATTTTGTAGGGATAGCTTTCTTTAGCCATGTTATTTTGAGAAGACATGATTGCTTTATTAGTATGCTTGAAGTATTACTATGTTTATGTCAATATGAACTTTGGTCTTGAATCATTTGGATCTGAACATTCATTCCACAATAAAGAAAATTACATTGAGAAATATGCTAGGTAGCATTCCACATCAAAAATTCTGTTTTTATCATTTACCTACTCGACGACGAGCAAGAATTAAGCTTGGGGATGCTTGATACGTCTCCAACGTATCTATAATTTTTGACTGCTCCATACTATTATATTACCCATTTTGGATGTTTATGGGATTTACTATACCCTTTTATATCATTTTTGGGACTAACCTACTAAGTGGAGGCCCAACCCGAATTACTGTTTTTTGCCTATTTCAGTGTTACGAAGAAAAGGAATATCAAATGGAGTCCAAACGCAATGAAACCTTCGAGAGCGATATTTTTGGAACAAACGCAATTCGGGAGACTTGAGTGGACGTCAAGAAGCAGCCGAGGCGGCCACGAGGGTGCAAGGCACGCCCTAGGGGGGGCACCCCCCACCCTTGTGGGCCCCTCATGGCTCCCCTGACCAACTTCCTTCGCCTATATATATCTACGTACCCCGAAAAAATCTAGGAGCACCACGAAAACCTATATCCACCACCGCAACCTTATGTACCCGTGAGATCCCATCTTGGAGACTTTTCTGGCGCTCCGCCAGAGGGGGAATCGATCATGGAGGGCCTCTACATCATCGCCAAGGCCTCTGCTATGAGTTGTGAGTAGTTTACCACAGACCTTCATGAAGGTAATATGCCCTAGAGGCAATAATAAAGTTATTATTTATTTCCTTATTTCATGATAAATGTTTATTATTCATGCTAGAATTGTATTAACTGGAAACATAATACATATGTGAATACATAGACAATATGGTGTCACTAGTATGCCTCTACTTGACTAGCTCCTTGATCAAAGATGGTTAAGGTTTCCAAACCATAGACATGAGTTTTCATTTGATAAACGGGATCACATCATTAGGAGAATGATGTGTTGACTTGACCCATTCTGTTAGATGAGCACTTGATCGTTTTAGTTTACTGCTATTGCTTTCTTCATAACTTATACATGTTCCTCTAACTATGAGATTATGCAACTCCTGATTATGGGAGGAACACTTTGTGTGCTACCAAATGCCACAACATAACTGGGTGATTATAAAGTTTCTCTATAGGTGTTTCCGATGGTACTTGTTGAGTTGGCATAGATCGAGATTAGGATTTGTCACTCCGATTGTCGGAGAGGTATCTCCGGGCCCTCTCGGTAAGGCACATCACTATAAGCCTTGCAAGCAATGTGACTAATGAATTAGTTGCGGGATGGTGCATTACGGAACGAGTAAAGAGACTTGCCGGTAACGATATTGAGCTAGGTATCGAGATACCGACGATCAAATCTTGGGCAAGTAACATACCGATGACAAAGGGAACAATGTATGTTGTTATGCGGTTTGACCGATAAAGTTCTTCGTAGAATATGTAGGAGCCAATATGAGCATCCAAGTTCCGCTGTTGGTTAATGACCGGAGACGTGTCCCGGTCATGTCTACATAGTTCTCGAACCCATAGGGTCCGCACGCTTAACGTTCGGTGACGATCGGTATTATGAGTTTCTGTGTTTTGATGTACCGAAGGTACTTCGGAGTCCCGGATATGATGATGGACATGACGAGGAGTCTTGAAATGGTCGAGACATAAAGATCGATATATTGGATGACTATGTTTGGACTTCGGAAGTGTTCCGATCAAGTTCGGGCATATACCAGAGTACCGGGGGGTTAGCGGAACCCCCTGGGAGTATAATGGGCCTTATTGGCCTTAGTGGAGAAGAGGAGGGGCGGCCAAGGCAGGGCCGTGCGCCCCTCCCCTCTAGTCCGAATTGGACAAGGAGGGGGGGCGGCGCCCACTTTTCCTTCACCCCTCTCTTCTCCTTCCCCCTTCTCCTACTCCTACTAGGAAAGGAGGAGTCCTACTCCCGGTGGGAGTAGGACTCCCCCCTTGGCGCGCCCTCCTCCTGGCCGGCTGCCTCCCCCCTAGATCCTTTATATACGGGGGGGGCACCCCAAGACACAGAAGTTGATCATTGATATTTTAGCCGTGAGCGGTGCCCCCTCCACCATAATCCACCTCGGTCGTATCGTAGAGGTGCTTAGGCGAAGACCTGCATCGGTAGCTTCATCAACATTGTCATCACACCGTCGTGCTGACGGAACTCTCCCTCGAAGCTCTACTGGATCGTGAGTTCATGGGATGTCACCGAGCTGAACGTGTGGAGATCGCGGAGGTGTCGTACATTCGGTACTAGGATCGGTAGATTGTGAAGACGTACGACTACATCAACCACGTTGTCATAACGCTTCCACTTACATTCTACGAGTGTGCGTGGATGACACTCTCCCCTCTCGTTTCTATGCATCACCATGATCTTGCATGCGCATAGGATTTTTTCTGAAATTACTATGTTCCGGAACAGTGGTATCAGAGCCAGGTTTATGCGTAGATGTTATATGCACGAGTAGAACACAAGTGAGTTGTGGGCAATACAAATCATACTGCTTACCAGCATGTCATACTTTGTCACATCCCTAGCTTCTGGTTCTGCCTGGTGTTGCATAATGCTTGCGTCATGTTTAACTTCATGGAAATTTGAAATGTGGGTGATCAAACCCTAGCACTTTGAAATCCAAATAGGTCCAGCTTAAATAAATTGCATTCAAGAACCCAAAATGCTCTTGTTTGATGCTTGATATTTTTGGCAATGGTTTTGATCCATACAAAAAATAATGAACATTTTCTAAGGAACAATTTGGGCACTGAATTTAAGTCATAAAGTATTTGAATTGGGGCATTCAATTGCTATAAATATTATTAAATGCTCCAACAATTCTGAAAATAGTTAAGGGCCTCTCAGATAATTCAGTTATTGCCCATAATTAATTTCAAGATTTATAGAAATGATTTGGTGTTTTTACTAAATAAAAAAAGTTGTGAAATAGAAAACAAAAGGAAAATAGAAAAAGGGAACAAAACCCACCTAGGCCACCTACCTGCAGCCGGCCCAGCTCACTGGCCCAGCCCACCTGGCGCCCCCTATCGTCTTCCTTCCCGAGCCAGCAGGCAGAGCGCGTGCTCGCTGCACGCGCACATGCGCCCTCCTACATGGGTGCCTGCGTCCCCGACGCCCTGGACGCCTCCAACTTTGCCACGCTACCCCCCGGACCCCTCTCACTCTCCCCCGCCCTCTCTCTCTCCCCTGGATCTCTCTCTCTCACTCACACGAACGGGTTCGTCGCTGCCGATCGTCACCACCACGGCCACCGGCCAGCACTAGACCCATGGACCAGCCCCCGAGCTCCGCCGTTCCACCCTCGTCCTCTCCATCAGCTCACGTGGCTGGAACAGCCCCTTCACGCTGTTCCCAACCTCTTCTTCATCGTCAGCCGTAGCGGATCTCCATCGTCGACTCACCGCCGTCCGAGCTTCCCCGAGCACGCTGGCCATCCCTACGGCACCGCAGTGATCCCCCGAGCATTTTCCTCCTGTCCCCGCGGTCAACCCCTTCCTCTAGCCGCCACCTCCACCGGAGCCGAGACGCTCCGCCGCACAAGCTCGACGCCGGCGTCCTTCCGGTGACCATTTTGTCCCACGCATATGTCCGTTGGCCTCGTGCGCACGCGAAGAACCCGTAGGTACTAACTACTAGCCTCTCCATATGCTGCATCGTCGGTTTCATCGACGTCTGAGTTCCGGCCGCCGCCATAGCTCGTCGCCGGGCACGATTCCGGTGACCCCGCGACCTCCCACTTGGCCCTCTGGATGCGCAAGAGCAAGGGCTACTCCCTAGTCCCCTCAGCGCGCTAAGCCGATGCCTCTAGCACAAGTCTGGCGTGCCCCGCCGTGTTCTGTGGTCGCCGCCGGCTGGTCTCTGGCGTGATGACGTGGCACCATCATTAGGGACTAATGACCCTGCTAATTAGCCCCCTCTCCCACTGACACATGGGCCCAACGCCCTTAACTAACCATGTCTTAAACTTCTGTTTAGTTTAGGTTAATCACAGTGGCCCCACATGTCGGCGTTGACCTTGCTGACGTGGCTGTTGACCGGACCCACACGTCATTAACCCTGGGCAGCACTGTGTCACTGTGTCACTGACCAGTGGACCTCACTGGTCAGGTTTGACCAGGACCTGCCTAGTTGACCTGCTGATATCACCATGACACAGTGCTGACGCAATAAAGGCCTTTTCTGGATTATTTCTATTTTAGAAATATATGAAAATTCCAGAAAATAGCTAAAACTTCTAAAATTCATAGAAATTAATCTTTAACTACAAATCCAAAGATTTATATATGAAAAATGATCAAAAAATCCAATCTATCCATATGTACTGGTTTCATGCATGTTTAATTAACTTAACCTTGCTGTTTAGTGCAAAACATGATAAGCCCCTATTTAAATTCATAAGTTGAGTTTAGGATTGAACCTTTGGTTCAAAATGACCCAAACCCTTCTGGTTTTAGTTGCATTAGCTCAATCCATAGCATATTGCCATGTCATGATCATGCATCATATTGTGCATTGCATTGATTATGTTTCCTTCTCTGTTGCCGGTAATTGTCCCCTCTCGATAGACGAGGTTTCGACGATGAGATCGATGACACCGATGAAGAGCTATACTATCTTCAGAAGTGCCAGGCAAGCAAAACCCCCTTGTTCTTTTCGATACAATCCCACTCTCTCGCTCCTGCTCTGTTTTACTGTATTAGGATAACAACGACTCATGTGTCACTTGTTGCGGTAGTTGAACCCCTTTTCCTCTGCATGACCTATCATTGCCATAGTAAATAGATGAAACCTACTAGCATGAGCAGGAGTTGTTTGAGCCCTGATGTGCCTAGTCATTCATGCTTGTTTTGTCATGCCTGCTACTGCTTAGAGTTGAGTTAGGTCTGATTCATCGGGGATGAATTGGAATGGTGTTGAACATGTCCTACTGTATGTGAGCTAAGTGTGTGAACACGATTTGGTAAAGGTAGCGGTGAGAGGTGCTACCTCTTGAGCACTGCCTTGGTTTTCCCTTGAAGAGGAAAGGGTAATGTAGCAAAGTAGAGTAAGTATTTCCTTCAGTTTTTGAGAACCAAGGTATCAATCCAGTAGGAGGCTCCTCAAAAGTCCCACGCACCCACACAAACGAACAAGAACCTCGCAACCAACGTTATAAAGGGGTTGTAAATCCCTTCACGGAAACTTGCGAAAGTGAGATCTGATAGAGATAATAAGATAAGATAAATAATTTTGGTATTTTTATGATATATATTGGAAAGTAAAAGCTACAAATGAAAGTAGATGGAAAACTTATATGATAAAAGATAGACCCGGGGGCCGTAGGTTTCACTAGTGGCTTCTCTCAAGATAGCATAAGTATTACGGTGGGTGAACAAATTACTGTCGAGCAATTGATAGAAGTGCATAGTTATGAGAGTATCTAGGCATGATCATGTATATAGGAATCACGTCCACGACAAGTAGATCGAAACGATTCTACATCTACTACTATTACTACACACATCGACCGACTCCTGCCTGCATCTAGAGTATTAAGTTCATAAGAATAGAGTAACGCATTAAGAAAGATGACATGATGTAGAGGGATAAACTCATGCAATATGACATAAACCCCATCTTTTTATACTAGATGGGAACAATATAATACGTGCCTTGCTGCCCCTGCTGTCAGTGGGAAAGGACACCACAAGATTGAACCCAAAGCCAAGCACTTCTCCTACTGCAAGAAAGATCAATCTAGTAGGCCAAACCAAACTGATAATTCGAAGAGACTTGCAAAGATAACCAATCATACATAAAAGAATTCAGAGAAGATTCAATTATTTCTCATAGATAACCTTGATCATAAACCCATAATTCATGGGATCTCGACAAACACACAGCAAAAAGAGTTACATCGAATAGATCTCCAAGAAGATGGAGGAGAACTTTGTATTGAGATTCAAAGAGAGAGAAGAAGTCATCTAGCTAATAACTATGGACCCGAAGGTCTATGGTAAACTACTCAGAACTCATCGGAGAGGCCTTGGAGATGATGTACAGGCCCTCCATGGTCGATTCCCCCTCCGGCAGAGCGCTGGCGAAGGCTCCAAGATGGGATCTCGCAGATACATAAGGTTGTGGCGGTGTAATTAGGTTTTCGTGGTGCTCCTGGATGTTTTCGGGGTACGTGGATATATATAGGAGGAAGAAGTAGGTCGGTGGATCCATGAGGAGCCCACGAGGTGGGGGGCGTGCCCACCCCCTTAGGGCATGCTGGGCACCCTCGTGGACGCCTTGTTCACTTCTTGACATCCACTCCAAGTCTCCTGGGTTGCGTTTGTTCCAAAAAGATCGCTTCCAAAAAGATCATGTATATAAGCATCACATCCACAACAAGTAGATCGAAATGATTTTGCATCTACTACTATTACTCCACACATCGACCGACTCCTGCCTGCATCTTGAGTATTAAGTTCATAAGAACAGAGTAATGCATTAAGAAAGCTGACATGATGTAGAGGGATAAACTCATGCAATATGAGATAAACCCCATCTTTTTATCCTCGATGGCAAAAATACAATACGTGCCTTGCTGCCCCTGCTGTCACTAGGAGAGGACACCGCAAGATTGAACCCAAAGCTAAGCACTTCTCCTATTGCAAGAAAGATCAATCTAGTACGCCAAACCAAACTGATATTTCGAACAGACTTGCAAAGATAACCAATCATACATAAAAGAATTCCGAGGAGATTCAAATATTTCTCATAGATAACCTTGATCACAAACCCACAATTCATTGGATCTGAACAAGCACACCGCAAAAAGAGTTACATCGAATAGATCTCCAAGAAGATCGAGGAGAACTGTGTATTGAGATTCAAAGAGAGAGAAGAAGCTATCTAGCTAATAACTATGGACCCGAAGGTCTGTGGTAAACTACTCAGAACTCATCAGAGAGTCCTTGGAGATGATGTAGAGGCCCTCCATGGTCGATTCCCCCTCCGGTGGAGCACCGGCGAAGGCTCCAAGATGGGATCTCGCGGATACAGAAGGTTGCGGCGGTGGAATTAGGTTTTCGTGGTGCACCTGGATGTTTTCGGGGTAC